>NW_025744016.1:0-567 GCF_021292245.1 Micropterus dolomieu
TTGAGAAAGGAGAGGCTCAGTCCAATGAAAATTAACAAAAAGATTTAATTACAAAAATTAGTGAATAAAGAGATGGCATTACAGAACAAACAAATAACACTGCAGTGGACTGAAAAGTTGGTCCTCCGTTCAGATTTACAGCTTTCAGTCAAGTCCGAACAGACTGAGCTAAAGCCGCCTCCAGCAGTGGACTGAAAAGCTGCTTCTCCTCCCAGATCCACAGCTTACAGTCCTGATTCTCACAAAATAAATTGTTAATATCCTCCAGGTATGTGGGCGGGTCCATTTTCCTCCAAATGGCTTAGGTCCATAGCCATTGGTCGTCACCCAATTGGGAAGGGTGTACCTTACTGTTCTACCTTTTGGTCGAACAAAAGAGCACTGATCCCAGACGTGAAACCCCCCTTCAATCTAGAGGAATAAACAGTCTTTTGCTCTAAACTAATCATAGAGAACAACTGGGCTTGTCTCCAAAATGGTTGACACCTTGACCTATCTTAAGTGTCAATGAAACAGTCAAAACAAAACAGTCCTTCTGGCACTAAACAAAGAGGTGTCAGTTTTCTT
>NW_025744016.1:587-12574 GCF_021292245.1 Micropterus dolomieu
GTCAGTTTTCTTCACATTACAAAGAGGATACAAACAATGGTTTAATCAACATTCTAATGCAATTGCCTGGCCTAAAGTCCTGCAGTTTTACATTTGAAGAAAAACACTGAAACACTGGAATTAAGTTTGTTGTAACTTTTTAAAACTCAACAGTGCTAATTAGTGAATGTTAGCAGGCAATCCTGCAAAACATTATAAGTGTTATTCAGTGTTATTGTGTACATGTTAGCATGCTGACATTAGCATTTAGCTCAAAGCACCGTTGTGTCTAAGTATAGCCTCACAGAGCTGCTAGTATGGAAGGATGTTTTTTTCTTTTTATTTGTTTGTTTCTGTTTTTTTTCTCTTTCTCTCTCTAATCCAAATATTATATATTTCCAAAAAATAGATGCTATCATAAGCATAAAGCTGTCTGCAAAACTACCTATCAGTTGAACCCAAGTTTCTAGAGAGAGATGTAGATACGAGAAAGCTTAGCTGCAAAGAGAAAGTAGGGGTGAAAGAGTTTGCTAGTGAGTTAGATAGAGGACAAGACATGAATAAAACATCCCCAGCAGATTGACTGTCAGGCAGAGCATAGAGTGGCTCCCATATAGAGTCTCTGAGAGTGAGGAAGCCAAATGCTTGATTCACATGCACAGCCCTCTTCCTTGTATAGCCATCTATTATAGCTCACAGAACATTAATTTATTCCCATGTCAGAGCTGGCTGCTTCCCACAAACAGACAGGCACATTTGTATACATAAATAATTACTAAGCCTACATACCGAAACTGTTAACTTCCACGGTACTATGTCCTCTGTCAATAATGATTTTGTGATAATGATAATTTTGTTTAAATCATCATTGCTGCAAAAAGTGCATCTTCAAACTGAAGTTTTGATAGAGGGATACAAAAATATAGGTCACCACTTTATCTGAATATGCTTTCCTTCAACTTGTGAGTGGGAGCTCTCCCCTTAAGTCTTGTATCCACTGGATGTTTGAATGAACACAAGTTTTGTATATGCAAAATCTGCTTTGTTTTTTCTTTTCTTTTCAGTTTTTGGTTTCTCTCCTACACGAGTCAGAGGCAGTTAAGGGTTCAGCATGCTTGAAAGGAAGCACGTCTTTAAGATGTTGCCCAACCCCATCTACAGGCAAAAGTGTACATGGTCCTAATCGACACACTCAAATGTGGGGTGAAAACCTTGGGAAAGCGAAAGAGCAGCTCTGTTCAAGTCCTTGATCAAAATGCTTTTGATCAAGGACTTTAACCCCTAAACTGCCTACATGCTATATAAACAACATATGCTTAAGTATTAAGACAGTGTAAGTACAATCCAGGATTAAGACAGACTTCTTTACTTATTTAATGTCTCACCCGGGAACCGTGTACACACCAGCCAGGATGAGCAGCCCCACGTAGGCTCACGGGTCGGTCTCGTCCATGCCCTTCCACCAGCCGTATCATTGTCGATGACTGCCCTCCAGGTTGGTCATCTCCAAGATGAGCTTCTCTATCTCGGGACCCCAGAATGCCAGGTGGCATACGAAAGTGTAAAGACTTTGTTAAGTCACACTCCCGTGCTCGCTGCACCTAACTTTGCCACGCCCTTTAAACTCAAGGTAGACGCCAGCGCAGTGGGAAAATGTTATTGATTATCCTGTTGCTTACTTTTCCTGCAAGTTCAACCAGGCAAACTATTCCACTATTGAGAAGGAAACCCTTGGTCTGTTGTTGGCTCTACAGCACTTTGAGGTTTATGTTGGGTCTACTTCTCTGTCTGTTGTATTCACTGATCATAATCCCCTTATTTTTGTCCCGCATGTTTAACCACAACCAGCGACTCATGCGGTGGGCACTGTTGGTACAAGACTTTAACCTTGACATCCGACATAAAAAGGGGTCTGAAAATGTGTTAGCTGATGCTTTGTCTAGACTGTAGAGCCGCAAGGGCTTGTAATTTAAGGGAGGGAGTGTTACGGCCACCGCTGGCTGCCGTTTAGTGTACATTAATTGTGGTGTTCCTATGAGAGAGTGTGTCGGGTATGCAAATCCAGCTGTGTGAATCCCTATCGAGGATCGGTCCCTCTGGAGCTGAGACTGCCTACTTCCTGGTTGCTGTTTGCTGGCGTCGGTGATTGGTGTGGCTGTGATCTGGCTGAACCTAACAATCAGGAGTCTCCCCAGCTGCACTTTAAATAGCTTGTGTGTCCACAGTTCAGGGTGGCTGTGAACCAGTGATCAGTTTGCCGTGCTGTTGGTTGCATACCATTGTGTTAGGTTAGAGAGTATTTTGTGTGTTTGTATTTCTTAGTATTGCCTGTCTGTTGTCCTGTCTGAGTGGCTTCAGTCAGTGCTTTTGGAACCTTTGTAATTTACCTAGTTTGAAACAGTGTACCAAGAGTTGAACGCTCTTTAGTTTGAGACCTCTAAGTTGCAGAATAACTGCTAGTTTGTTTTTGTTTATTGTATTTTTTATAAGCTTATGGTTGCTGACCACTTTTTGTTTTTAGTGTATTTTTGAGCCTAGAGCTAAGTACTTTCTCTGGACAAGACACTTTTGTTTCATTTTGTGTATTGGTTATTTGTCAGCACCTGTATAGTCTCTTTCTGTAATATTTCCTTGTGCAAGCGCACTCTCTTGGTTAATTAAACACCTGAGTTTAACCAGAACCTTCCAGTCGTCGCATTCCACGTCATTTCCAATCCCAGTTACGTGTTACTGTCTCCCTTAACGAGCTGGGTTGTAACAGAATGATTAAATCAGGTTTTCATTATACCATAAGAATAACACATTTTCACTTTGACGGTACTAAAGTATATAACAAGAATGCATCCGAAATGCAGTAATTTGCTTCACTATCCTTTATTTGTTGTGGATAGTACTGTAAATTGTGAAGTTTTAAGTTAATCCAACCAAAAAACTCCTCTTTGGAAGGAGGAGTACTAACATCCTGGGCTGGCACAAGGCAATTATGCAGGTCATCCAGAAAAGAAATGAGCCTCTCCGTACTGTAGGGGCCAATAAGTGGTTTGTGTAAAAGCAAACCATCATTGGACAGTGCTGCACACATCGTAATGTTAACTGCTCTCTGCCCTGGGACATCCACGGTTGCTCTCTGTCCAATCACATTTCTTCCCCTGCGGTGTGTTTTTGCCAGCTTCATCCATGAGGAAGAATGAATGTGTAGTTTCCCTGGCTTTCCCTGGCTAAACAGACATCTTACCAGGACATACCAGAGTTCTTCCACACGTTCACCATATCTCTCAAATAGTACAGTCTAAAACTGCTTCGTCCTTATTTTATGTTTCTCCAAGACTCTGACAATTGTCATTGTGCTGACCAAATTCACATTTCCAAAAGTGATATTGTCTGCTAGCACTCTGTTCTGAATTTCCCGCAGTTTTATTGCATTGTTGCCAAAAATATTCTTCCTCTCCCTCCTGTGGGAGGCAACCTTTCTATCCTACAGTAAAACACAAAACAAGCAATATATTTTACTGTAAATTGTCAGTTCATGTAAAAATGTAAACATACTGATTTGTACTGGAATATATAGTTCACTATCTATAGAAAGATGCACATCTCACCTGCTGTGGTGCCGGAAAATCCACCCTTACAGTTTTATTCAATTGCTAACCTGCACTGGTCAAATCTGAAGTCACACTGTCAAAGCTCTTCACACAGTCAATGAAACAGAAGTTTATGTGAATCATTTTTCATTGCTTTCACACAAAATGCATTCAATGACCGCTTTCTCCAAAATCCATGAACTCTTCTCTTTACTACTTCACCATCTGCAAAACACCGTATATTTGCAGCACATTTTTCAGATGCTAACACACTTTGTCCAAAACTGTTGTGGGGAAGCTACGATGGGGAAATCCGCCGTAGCACCCGGGCACGATGGACCCCCTTATAGCCCTATGGAGAAGAAGAAGGAGATCAGGAGGCAGGACAGAGAAAGGGGTGGGGGGAGGGATGCAGAATATGAAATACATCTTTATATCAGTGAACATCCTTATGTTATTGTTTATGAACAAGATAGTCAAAATGTTTAGCCATGTTGTCAATATAACAGTGTGATCTGGAAGTGTTTTCTAATGGAAAATATGGCTAAAGTTCTGATGACAATGATTGAAAATGCACAAGGCTTCACTTTTTCTGTTTGGCATGTATCAATCTCAACAGTACAAAGTTATACATTGCAAGACACATTTGCGCCTTTACTGTTTTTACTGTATTTTGTTGAGCGTGTCATTGTGATGCAGAAAAGAAAATCACAAGACTGTTTTAAAGTACTGCATAGCACAACAGAGAAATGAGAAAAAACAGCAAGAAATGTAACGACCCATTAGGCTGACGTTGCTATCTGTCAGGCCACAGATTCTTATCCACATCACAACGGATATCTTCATCAATTAAGGATACATTTACAAAAAAAAAGTCTAATAGACATGTTTAGAAAATATGCTTGACAATTTGACGTGTTCAACCGTTTTGCAAGTAGTGATTTGTGAAATTAACTTATGCCTAGATGTTTTGAGGGGTCCAACAGAGAGCCAGTATAAACCATTTTGATCAACATGACATAAGCAATTGTTAATGTAGGGAACAGCAGACAATTGCAAAAAACATTTGCAATTTGTTCAAAAGAATGAGAAATTGCCTAGAAAGTGACTAGATGATGTGGAGGTGAACAAGTAGTTTTGAGAATTTCAGTTCTGAAATGAGAAAAAGTTTTCTGTAATAAAATAGTGATTTATATGAAAAAAAGCATTCATACTTCAAAGAAAAAAGTACTACGTAAAGTATCATTTACGTTGTGCTCCCTGTGGTCAGTGTGTGGTAGGTCAGTGTGTCATGAGTGACAATGAATGCTTCCTGAGTGAGAATTTTGAGACTTCTACGGACGAGTGACTTTTGGAGGTGAGATTAACTGTTTGGTCAAGATGCATGTTGGTAATGCAGACTGTATAAAGAGGCTTCAGTTTTGAAACAAAACTGTAAGTCAGCCTCTCTCAAAGAGAGACCATGGCTGCGGAAATTTTTGTGTATGTTATTTATGTATTTGACATCGACCCTGTTCAGCTCTTTGGTCAACTGTTGTTGTTTTTAAATGTGCTATAGAAATAAAATTGACATTGACATTACAACATGGTCAATAATTGTGGCCCCTATCTCATCAGAGACCACCGCTCTTGGTTTTCCTCTCCTTTGTCTCCCACCCATCCTACTCCTTGTCACTCTTCTTTCCCCACCAACCTGTCTTCCCTGATCCATGATTTGAAACTACAGCAATCACAGAACACCTGTGTAAGCTTTCAACTGAAATTGTTATCAGCTGTGTTTGGAATGATTTAATATTCTAAGATTTTGTACTTATTTCAGTTTGGTTAGTGCAGACATGCAGGGCATTTACCATCAATCTGATGTGTTTTTAATAGTTTTGGAAACAGTGTGTTAGCATTTGAAAATTGTGCTGCAAAGATATAGTATTTTACAGGTGGTTAAGTAGAAGAGTTCAAGGATTTTGGAGAAAGTGGTCACTGAATGCATTTTGTGTGAAAGCAATGAAAAATGATTCCGTTTGGTCTACATACACTTCTGTTTCACTGACTGTGTGAAGAGTTTTGACAAGGTGACTTCAGTTTGGACCAATGCATGTTAGCAATTGAAAAAAATAAACTGTAAATGGGCTTTCTGTGTGGGTTTCTATCCCATGCAATCATATAATTAAATTTTTATGTATTTGATGTAAGGTATTTTCTATCCTAAAACCGTGCTTCGACTATTTTATTAAACAAAATGACTGTAATGACCTGGACACATTCAAATCACTGATCAAAACACGCCTCTTTTGATGAGCCTTCAACCGCCAATAATACTACACTTAACTTGTTTTTATATGTTGGTTCAGTAGTTTCACTTAGCTTGTTTTTTTATGTGTCAGTTTTATTGCTTCACTCATTTTTAATGTGCTTGTTTTAAATGTAGCCAACTAATTTTATTATTTTTGTAAAGTTTCTCTGAGTGGGCTACTTTAAAAAGCACTCTACAAATTAAATGTATTATTATTATTATTATTATTACTACAATATTGCAAGATGTGGCCAATCTAAAATAAAAATCTGTTTGTGAGGTCTGTGAGTGTGAAGAGAACTGAAGGAGGAATATTCAATAAGTGAGTGACACTTAAATAAGGTATAATTAAAACAGTGAAATAACAAACAAGCTAAGTTCCTACAAATTGTAAAAACATGCCCCCCGAACAGCCAACTTAGCAGAAAATGCGATATTATAACGGAGTTCTGCCAAACAGTATCGCCCAGCCCTATTAAGACACACACAGTACCGACCACGCGTTCTCTTTACGGATGCCATGTGAGCTCTGAGCACTAGCAACACAATCTGCTTTTGTACAGTGACATAAGGTGGCTGAGCAAAGGCGATCTCAGAGAGGAGATCAAAACTTTCCTCCACAGTAGCAAGCAAAAAAAAAAAGCGGAAGCACACTTGCATCTAATACTGAATGACCATTTAATAGGTGAAGTCTGCTTTCTGAGCGACGCATTTGAACACACGAATGATCTAAATTTGGGACTACAGGGTAAAGACAAAACTGTCATTGATCTTCTGGAGCAGACACACGCATTTCAAGCCAAACTAGTTTTTTTATGACTGACTTGACACTCCAGCATTGACACCCCAGCACAAATCACTGATGTGATGACAGATGAATTTGCTGGTCGCTTTGTATGGACTTACTCTGCCCAGAGAGGTGGTGTACTTTGCCAGAGACCCATTCACTCTTGCAACAGAAGGGGACTTTTCCTCCAAAGTAGAGGAAGTGATCCTCCCCATCGACGAGGGGAAATTCCTACTTGAACTTGTCTACATGCAGTCATCCATAACCTTGGGACAGGGGCTTGGCACCAAGGGGCCTGCAAAGTTTAGGAGTGAAGTGAACGTACACCAGTTCCCTAATGCTGAGAAGGTAGGGATCTTCGTGCTCAGTATGTTTGGGTCAACATACACGTGTGAATCAAGCTCAACAGCAGTGTACCTGTTTCTTATTATATTATTATGTAGATATTATATTATTATAATATCTACATAAGGTGGAATGTTAAAACAAAACAGCTGGAAATCACTGGTGATTTAATATGAAAGCATTTCATATTCTGTGCAATAATAGTTATTTTTTATTCTATTTCTGCATGTTATGATGAGCGTGGCTCATAAGTGAAACAGACATATGACATTCATTTGTATTTATATAAAATTTGTCATTACCAGCAGCTAAAAAAAGGTTTTAATATCTGTCCCGATTGAATTTGTAATCGAATAGCCCTGCTGTAGACCATGACATACTTATAGATACTTATAGGATAGACTGGTAAAACATGTAGGTCTGTCTGGCACAGTTTTAAAAAAAAGAAAAAGACGCACAGCATCATAGGTTTCCGGTATAGAGCAGGTGCCATACAAACAAATACCGTGGAAGAACAAGCGCTGTAACAGCAGCGTGATTGGCGGTAAGACTATGCAGAGCTGATACGTCTACAAAGCCCAGAGAGGTAGTCTGTGTGTCCGTGGGGCAGCTGTGGCTCAGGAGGTAGAGCGGGTTGGCTGTTAATTGGAAGGTCGGCGGTTCGATCCCTGGCTCCCCCTGGTTGCGTGTCGAAGTGTCCTTGGGCAAGATACTGAACCGGCTATTCCGCCGGTTGAGTGAGTGTGAATGTTAGTTTCCGTTTGAGCACTTAGGCTCAGTGTATGAATGTGTGTGACTGGTGAATGCAGATGTAGTGTAAAAGCGCTTTGAGTGGTCGAAAAGACTAGAAAGGCGCTATACAAGTATTGAGCATTTAGTCGGTAAGATTTAGGTGCAATGATTAAAGATAAATCTATTTATAGTTCATTGTAGGCTTTTACCTGCGGCTTGTTATGTACTTGAGAGCAAAAATGGCTTATGGAAAGGATTGCATGGTTCAGTGTTACTGTGTATGATTATGAGATACTGTATTATGTGAAATAAGTTATATGCTGATGCTTAATGAGCTAAATGTATTGATGCGTGTGTCGTTAGTCTGAGGTTGCTTATGTACAGTACTTTTGGGTGAAATAAGTATGTATTTTCTTTTCTGGATTTAGTTAAGGTTTTTCACCTAATGGAAAATAAGTGATGATGAGTTGCACAGATGGAACTCAAGATAAAAATTAAACAGCTGTTCAGCCATTGAGTGGAATCCAGTTAAAAATCTTCGAGTTGATAAATAAATCTCTTTCAAGTGGGGAAGCTGCACATATCTGGAAGGATAACTTGACAGTACTAGAAAACTTATATAATTATTGTAATAACAATAATGGAGTGAAATGTGCGATGAATCATTCCTTTATACGTACAGGAGGAGGCCTCCCTTAAATACTCTTGAGTGACAAAGAGCCAAAACACATGGGGTCCTCATGCAAATGTTGATTCAATTCTGGCATTTAGCAAACAGTCGAAGCCAGGTCCTGAGATCACAGTAATGTTAATGTTACACAGTGGTGTTTCTGTCTGGCATTTTGAATACACAGTCCTGAGCAATTCCTGAGCTCAGTCATGTTGATGTACTGTCTACAGTGGATGACGTCTTTCATAACTTAGAGAAAAACATGTAATCTTTTTTTCTGTTAATGTCACTACTGCTGGCGTTGTGTTGCCGCAGTCTTATTGGATGTCAGCAATGCACTGCAGTTCTTTTCAAAAGAAGTGAGACCTGCCCAAAGTGCAGGACTGCAATTACCCAGGACGGGACTATCTCTGTGGCTGGCCTGTCGGAGGTTATAGAGATTGTGTTAGGCCTTGAGTAACCAATGATTGATTTTTTTTGGTTTTTGTTTGGTTGGTTGAAGATTTCAAGATTCTGGCATTATCTCCATGTATGTATGCCACGTTATGTTTCATATTTGGTCATTTCATGGCCGTTGTTTAAAAGGGGTTCATGAGGGGAGAAGAAGAGGAAAGAGATGAGCGAGCAAAGACCGTGCTGCACTGTTTTCTCTGTAATGATTAAAGTTAATCATTAGTTTTTGACTGTGTTATTGTCATAGACTGTATATAAAAATTGTCCCCTATTGTCCTTCACACACACACTGCTTACATAATGTTAAATGTTACAAGACTTTACACAATGTGAAATGTTTTAGTTTATTCAGGGACAATCGTTCTTTAAAGGTGTCCAATAAAACCCACAACCTGACTGAACCGTTTGATTACTAACTTTAAGTGACTATAGCATGAAACGTGCTGTGCTTTTACAGGTCAGGTGGGTTGAATCAGGACTGTTTGGCATACTTTAGCCCACTGTATGACAAAATATTGAACCCATGGAGAAACATAGGCCACATTACAAAAAAAATTGTAAAGTTGTCACAGCTCATCATGCCAACATCAGACATGGGTAGGAAAAGTTTAATTTCTCAAAGAGTAAAGTGATGTTGTTTTAGATGTTATTATATTGTTAATGACCATTGTAGGCTAAAGACCCCTTTTGTGAGCAGATTGCACAAAAACACCACGTAAAGACAGTTGTAGTGAATTCAGGCTAGTCGCGTTAAATATCCATCCATCCATCGTCAACCGGGTCGTGGGGGCGTTACATATATGAATATAATCGTGTGGGCAACGATTAAAATTTTTAATCACGATTAATCACATTATTATGTGCAAAATTGAATAATGAATTCTAAAGTAGTGTATTGTGCACTTTTAATTTAAATGTACTGCTGTATACACAAAAGTGCCATAACATGTGTTTGGCAAACACTTTCAACAAATAAGGTGCTTTTTCCCAGCAGTATTCCCTTTACACAGCAGCAATAAAATATTTCTTGTAAATCTGAACTTAAACATTAATGTAATCAAATCAAATATTAAACCAAAGCTGTTACCTTTTTTCTAGCTCGTTAAAAGAAGTTACCATCAGAGTCCAGTTTTCTTGGGGTTTTTTCTGAACAGGTATCAGCAGAAACATTTTTCTTTTATCAGGGAGCAGCAGAAACAGATGTTCAATTCGTAGCAAGTTTACCTGTTAGAGTGAGGTGAAGTGATCGAGCACAAGGTGTAGCGACAACTGGGTGCCTGTCGCGGTTGTGCTCGCCTCACGCGCACGCCCGCCCACTGTCGAAGTTGAATTGACTTGAACTTTTTGTACGCGACGCGCAGCACAAATCATTGGAAGAGAGACTGATCCTCGCTGTTTGTTTGAGTTTCCAGAATCTATTACTGTTTACTAAATAGGACATCAACAGGAGGCAGAGCATCCCCGCAAAACTAGATGAAGGCCTATCAGGTAAAGTTACTGTTAAGACCCAGCTCGGGAGGGGAAAGGGAAGCGACATAAACCGGATGGTTTTGGTATATTAAAGTTATTTATCAAAAGGAATCTGAAACGGGAAAAAAGGTGCTGCGTAAACTATTGAAAACAATATAACAAAAGGAGATCTCTAGAAACAAGATTACTAACAAACAGAACAAAGTTTTATATTTTACAGTTTTCATATGGAATTTCATCACTAAATCCATTTCTGAGAAGTTCTGAGGTGAGAAATCAGCTGTGTAGATTTCAAATATTGACGATACTTACGAGAAGTGATGGCGGAACGGCAGCGAGGCCGGCCAGCCGCCCGCTCACAGAGCCCTCTGCTCTCGCTGTCACACAGACTGCTGCTGCAACAACAGCAGAGGAAAACACAGCTGGAAGGTTTTCATACCGCTTATCTGTCTACGTTCTGAGTAAACTTCTTAACTTAAATAAAGAGAAGGCTGTGTGGGTCACTGGTGTGTGTGTCACATTGAACATTACGTTGTGGCAGTTGTGTGTGGCGTCTCGATAACGACCAGCTACATTGAAGGGTACTATCTCTGGGTACTTTCTGCAATGGAAAACGGATCACGGCCAAACCGAGTTGAGTAGAGTCGAAGCGAGTTGAGCTGGTACTGGTAATGGAAAAGCAGTTTAACATAAAGTTAACTACGGGTGTGCAAACAGAGTCAGTATTAAAGCTAAACCCTGGCCTGGTTTCTGAGAAAAGGGACACAGAAAGGTCACAGTTTATACTAATTAGCTTCAATGGGAGCGGTCTTGCTGGCAGCTTCGGGATTGGGGGATGCCATGGAGCACTGCTCCAATCAACATTAAATGACAGGCAGCTTCTGGATTGGAGGAAGTGGAGGGGTGCTGCTCCAATCGGTCTTATTTTTCACACACGCTGCATTTAGCGTAGTCTGCCGAAGCTTCCCTCCATTGCTTGTTTGGCTGATTTGTGTAGTAGACCTAAATTTATTAGTTTTGCATTTTAATAAATTTATGAGAATTGATACCCAATTATGAATTAAAATTCATAAAATCAAAATTTCCTCGTTAAGGGCACCACCGGAGTTGTTATAATCCTAGAGTCTCCGGACCTCTAGGTAGTTTTGAATAATCATACAATTATTACTAGTGATCAGTTAGTTAATAATCGCTCAATTATCTTAAATCAGTCAGTCAGTCTCATATCTAAAGGGTCAATTCTCTTGGCAGGAACTAGAAATAGGCAACACACACAGCTCTTGATTATTTTACAGTGACTTTATTCTCTAACTAAGGTGATAAAAAGATGGTTGGATACAGGGAACATAAACATTTGCTGAACAATGAGCCTGGAGGTTCGGTTGTGGGAAGCATTTGACTCATACGGCATAGAAGAGCTAATGAAAGTAAACTAATGCTATAATTTAGGAGTTAAAATGGACATCTGATCACAGGACGTGTGTTAAGTCTTACTGCTTGTCGACAGCTTGCTTTCGGCCTGTTGCACGGGTCCCACGCTAGCTGCCGATCCTGGCTTTTTGCTAGGGATTCTCCAGGGTTTTCCGTGTCTGATTGAAAACGCCTCCTCCGTCTGGCAATTCGGCTGTTTGCAGGATTCCTTCGTTGTAGCTGGCGAGACCACGTGGCTTGGTCTGACCT
>NW_025744017.1:0-10414 GCF_021292245.1 Micropterus dolomieu
GATGCCCATCCAAACACCTAAAACACACAATACTAAGATTTATTACATACTAAAATATGTTGAAGGGTCCTCCCTCTTTTCTCTTGGTTCACTTTGTGAAAGAGCACATTTTTGCCTCTCTTCCACCATGTGTAATGTTTACAACTGTGATTATAACAGAGTACAATATGTGGATCTGTATTATGAGAACAATTTTTTTTTAAGTACACATTGTATCTTAAATTTGGGCTTACTGTGGGTTCAAATGCAGTGTTTAGCATGTTTTTTTGCTGTTTAACTTGGGCAGACAGACCTTCAGTGGTATTCCTCTAAAATAGGGCTGGTAAACAACCACTTTGACTACTCCAGCAAGCCAAACAGGTTTCCTCCATTCTCTGGGAAATGACTCCTCTGTCTCTAATCTCTTAATTCTACTGGATGGCAAGAAAAAGCAACCTATCTGCCCTCTCTTGTACTTTCCCACCTCTCGCTCTCTTTGTCTGCCTTGTTTATCACTACCCTTTGCCTTTCATTCTTTTATTTCTCTCTTAGCTTCTATAGTTGTCTCTTTCATTTGTTGCTGCTTATCCTTCACTAAACCTCTCTCTTCCTACACTGCCGTCTCCCTTCCTTGACAATCTTGACATGATCCTTTGTCTTTGATCCCTTTACTTCAGTTTTTGCCCCTCTTCTCCTCTTCCAATTTCACACTTTCCTCCCCCACCCCTGCCACTTCTCAGATTTTTCTTTTCTCCCCTTGTGTCAAACCAATTTTCAGCTCTTATTTTTTTTTCTCTATCACTCCACAGGGATGTGAGGCGTCTGGTGGTAGCCATGTCAAGAGCCAGACTGGGCCTGTACATTTTTGCCCGGGTGTCGCTGTTCCAAAACTGCTTTGAGCTGACTCCTGCCTTCAACCAGCTTACTGCCAGACCTCTGCAGCTGCACATCAGACCGCATGAATACTACAGCCAGGAACAGCCTGTACGTAGACTCACGCATGCACTCTCAAAGCACAATAATCTTCTACTCTGTTAAATTTGGCAGATAATGAAGCATTCAAGCTCCAGATTTGCTGATAAGAACTGAGCTTACTCTTCCACATGTTACACATCAGTGCCCATTCCCATATAACTCTTGCCACAGCTCCCCGGCTCTGTCTGATCCTGCCTCTATATTCTGAATGGCATCTTCATTCCCCTTGGTCCTCACTGGTCCCAAGTCTTACTGGAGCTTTACTCATAGGCCATGGTCTGTTAACAGCATTCTGCAGGGGCCATCTGCAAGCATGGGAAACACGGGCCTGGCTATAATTAACCCCCAAAGGTCAGAAGGCAAAACCACTCTCCTAAATCCCGCCATGCCAGCATGAGACGACTATTGTCTGGTCATTGTGTCTCACTGACTGGCGTGTGTGGCAACAGGGGTGTCTAAAATACCCCATAGCCTCTGACACTTCCTCTGACTCTAGAGTGTTCATCCCCATGGGGGACAGCTCTTTTGGGCACACACATGTGGCCCCTGCTTAGCCCATCTATCTGGAGTCAGTAAACCCCTGCAGATTAACAGTCAGATTTATTGTCTGGCAACACTCAACCAGAACTTTCACAGGCTAGTTAACAGTGCTGATTCATAAGCAGTTATAAATAAAGCAAAACACTGCTGCTTAATGCTCCATATGGATATGTACATATTTTCAGCACTGTTAGATAGCATTGGACAGACGGTAAAGCTTGATGTCTAATCTCAGTCAATCACTAAGAAACACATTAATGCCCTGATGGTTTTACTTATAGTTTACAGCAATAAAACCACCCACAGTTAAGTTTTACAGCACTGAAGCCGTCAGTTCATTCACTTTGCCACGATGCTCAAATGGCCTCTGCGGGCATCACCCCTGTATTTAGGAGGGAATAGCCCAATACATTAAATATTCTGCTCGCCTCACTCCTCAGTTTAGGCTGTAAAACTCTGTCTGCATACTAATATTGTCAAATTACAAACTCTGCATCCTTGACTCCTTTTGATAGTATGTGAGCAGTGATGTCTAGAGGCGGCAAGTGAGAAATTAGCTTTGAAATAACAAGCAGGTAGCGGGGCTGCTGAACTGCAATTTCAATGCACATTTACATTAGGTGAATAATTTACCATGTGGTGCATGAAAGAATGACAAGACAGATGTTCATTATCATTCCTTTTACAACACACATTCCTTCCCTCAGAGAGATTCTTCTGGACAACCAGATCAAGTCATCAAGAACATGCCGGAAATGACCAACCTGGTGTACAACATGTACATGCACATGATCCAGACATCCCAGAAGTACAGACAGGTAAAAACCTTTGATATAAACAATAATGAAGAGTGTTGAAGATCAGGCATGCAAACTCCTCACAATTCACCGTTTTGAGACCAAAATGGATCACCTATGTGATTTGTGCAGATCCTATGAGGAAATATTTTGGGGTGGGGGGATGTCGTTGGTCGGTTATATCAGCCTATAAGGACTTTGGTTATATATCTACCGAGTCCACTCTAGTATGAGCTTTGCAGCTTCACAGCTGCATATGCCTAACCAGTCGTCACTCCTAATGGCTAAACCTGACAGCCAATCTGGGGCAGAGCAGGGTGGGTGTTTTTTCAAGTCCCCTACACTGCGGAGTCTGACAGCTGAACACGTTAGGACGTTACTGCTGAACAAACTCTCCGTCGGAAAGCAAGCCTGATGTAAGATATAAGTAAGCTAGCTTACAATATTAACTGTCCTTCCAGGTACAGTAAAGTAGCCAATTTTATAACTTTGCCCACTTTTAATAACCAATAATATCAGCTAAGCCAATTGTTCTTTAAAGAGACCAGTAGCTATATGTATGGTAGGTTAAAGTCAGCAAGAGAAAAACGTGTAGGCATCGTTGTAGTTTACACTGGAGACGCTGGGGTCATGTCCCCACCTCCTTTTTAAATGGCTGATTTTGTCCCCATCCCTTTTTTTTAAAGCATTTGTTAAAAATGTTCTGAATAGCTTGCAACCAGAAATGATAAATAACAAATGAAAATGCTTTGAGAAAAGTTAATTTGCACTTATTTATTTAACTTAAGAAAAAAAAATCAAGCTACGATATATATAATAATAATAATAATAATAATAATCCTTATTTGTAGAGCGCTTTTCAAAAACAAGTTACAAAGTGCTTTAACAAGTGTAAAGAATAATATAAAAAAAAAACAAGATAAGAGCATGAAAAATTAATATAAAATTAGTAAAATACAATAAAATAAAAGGGATAAAATAAAGTCAAATAAGATCGGGAAAAGCTCTCAAGCTAAGTTTTAAGAAGGGACTTAAAAGAGTTCACTGACTCAGCCGACCTGATTTCCTCAGGCAGGCTGTTCCAGAGCCTCGGGGCCCTGACAGCAAACGCTCTGTCCCCTTTAGTTTTCAGTCGAGACTCTGGAACAGACAACAGACCTCTGCCCGAGTATCTCAAGGTACGTGCTGGTGAGTATGGGACTAAAAGAGCTTTAAAAGTGATCAATAGAATTTTAAAGTCAATTCTAAAACATACTGGGAGCCAGTGTAATGAAGCTAAAATAGGAGTAATGTGGTCATATTTCTTTGTTCTGGTTAAAAGCCTGGCAGCTGAGTTCTGGACAGTCTGGAGTCGATCAATAGATTTTTGGGTTAAACAGGTGAAAAGGCTGTTGCAATAATCCAGGCGTGATGAGACGAAGGCGTGTAAAATGGTCTCGGTGTCCTTAAAAGTTAACATAGATCGAATTTTAGCTATATTTCTAAGTTGATAAAAACATGATGACTGAAAAATGACCCCAAAACGTGCACACACTAGTCACGAACTTTACAACTTCTTGACACAGTTTCTTTTTGGACAAGTTTTTCGTTCTCTTATAATTTTAGATTTTGAATTGTCACCTGCCATCTGAATTTTGTGTTTCCCTTTTACATAAATAAAAACATTTCCACCATAAATTATTGCAGGAAAGGAAATTGGTGCATAAAATTTCAACAGAATGCAGGAAATTAAATGTATTAAATGGGGAGGACCCCTAGACCCCCTCAACTTATATATATTTCAGCATTAATTGTTTTCTATAAAGTAGTGTTAAAATATCTTCTTGTCTTGTTCTCGTGACACCAATATCGTGTATCATCTCCTCGTGAGCTCAGTGTATCGTCGCACCCCTAAGTACACAATTGCAAGTTATCTATACAAACATGTAAGCTTAAACTGACCCCTCAGACACCGTCTCTGTGTTTATCAGCTTGCGTGTCCTTCTCACCTTTTTTACCCCTGACCAGTTGCATGCCTGCAAAGATAAATTATCATTCAAAACAACCAGCAGTGCCATACTGTTGCTGTCTAATAGTAGTCTCATCTCCTTTCCTCAGTGCACCTGAGACGATTTAAAAGTGGTGCTTTTACTAACTTGAGTGTACGAACACTTTATACTAACACAATAACAACTGTCTGTCTTGTGATGCTAAAGCATTGAAGCAATGCTAAAAGCTATCACTGTCTCTCCCTGGTCGCTATTTTGGTATTTTTAAAAATTTAATGCAGCACTGTAAATAGGTCAGCTGAGAGAGAGAGAATTGTTGCACTTGTGAATGTGGAGAATTAACAGGCCACAAGCCAAGTAAATTAAGAGTTGATCTCAGGTGATTTTTACTCTACATTCAGTGTCACATATTGTCTCTTGTGCTAACATGAAGGAGGATTATGGCATGGAGGGAGAAAAAAGTAATTTCCTTTACATTGCCTTTAACATAGACTATATACCAGTAGATTTGATATTTAGTAATATATAATATTAAACATAAAGGTGGAAATATGGTTCCTACTCATTTTTAATCTTTTCCTTGGCTTCCTAGCAGCAACAACAGAAACTGGCTCTTCCTCCTCAACAAACCAAAACAGACACTGTGGTCGAGAAAGTGCCAGCTAGCTCTGGGGAAGCGCAGGAAGAAACCCCCATGGAGCAGGAAAACCCAGAAGGAGAGGCAAGCTTGGAACCAAACTCGGAGGACACCAGTGAGAAGAAGGAAAATCAAGATACAGTGGACCATGCTAAGATGCCAGAGCATCCCGGCAGAGACAGCGACAGTGACGGGGAGGACAGTGGAAAAGAGCAAGAGCAGTAGAGCGTCCACATGTGGGACTACTGACTAATTGAGGGGACCAAGTGGACTGTCCCTTAAGAAAACATTAGTGGGGTGATGATTTCATTTTCTACTGAAAGGAGATCCCAGTGATTATGTTGCTTTCAATTTTATAGAACATTTGTAACTATCAGTACTTTCATATTAAAAAATGGAAATCCTTCATTGTCTGACATGTTTTATTATATGTGCTTTACCAGAGCTGATAATACTCTAAGACACTCCTATATCCCTCTCACAAGCACACAATAACAAAGACACTCTACTGTCAACATGTTTAGGCCTTGTTAAAATCTGTCATGATACTTCCATCCATTCATCTGCTCCCCACTGCTTTAAGCACAACTGAAATCTCATTGGCTCAGCCTATACCAGCTACACAAGCTGCAACTAAGCTGCTATTGTAGGTCAGTCGCTTAACCCAAGGGCCAGTGTGCATGCTGGGGGATTTCAACTTGCCCTCAGGATGTACACAGTCACTCAACCAGCAAACCTTAAATCCTCTGCCATTCATAATTTTGTGTAGAGCACTAGCAGCACAGTGTTCTGCTGAATGATTTATATCAGCTGGATCAGTGTTGAGGTCTGACCACCATAGCAACAAAATAATTTGAGGCTTAAATATTTGTGTTGACATCAGAACATCTATTCAAAAGTCAAGTTCCAACCCAGGTCTTGGTAATGTAAACCTAAATCCTCTTAAAGTGAAGAGGTTAACACAGTCCACAACCCTGCAGGCAAAAACACAGACTGGAAATTCATTCATTATCATGCACCAGAGGTTGGTTGATGTTACATCATACCTCCGGCAGGCTGTGAGAACATGTCAGCGGCACAGCTGCTCTTGCCTGGGCCAGTCTGAAGACCTGATGGAGAACCATGTGTTGATAGATGTGGAGAGACATATTTTTTGCATTCAGTCAAGTGTGGAGCCATGCAATGTCTATTTTTTATATTTTCTGAGAGTAGGGCACTCCGATTTGAGTATTTTGGAGTTGTTAGGCTATGCCTTTCAGTCAGAAAAGGATTAGAATGGGAGGTTAGATAAGGGAGATAATCTGTCGGTTGAGGCTGCGCCTACAACTTACAACAGTTTTGTCATAGAGCCCACAAGACAAAAAACAATATACTGTATCACATGCTGCAGACATACCACATGATTTGTACTGTAAAAATGACCACAAATGAACATTATCACAAAAGACTTATGTAGCCATAACAAATGTCCATGTGATCTATACAGCCCTCTACAAACCCATGACAGCAAGCATACTTTTTATTGAGTCATATGAATGTCTGCATTGTGTAACATCCTCCCTCCCCTTAAGCCTTCCAGTTACACACTTGCTGTTTTCTCCCAGCTGGCCTGAGAATTCAGTTGCCTGTGGTACCTTGTGGTAAATTAGATCAAACTGGTGGGAAGCAGCCACTGTTCGCACACAACATCTCTGCAAGCCTCTTGCAGGACCTGGGAAACTGGAAGGAATAGCTGCAAGCTAGAAGGAGATCAGGAGCTCACTTCCTCCAGAACCTTTCTCTGCTGAAGGTGAACATGTCTTTTGTACTCACAAGACAGGTATTCATTAGGATAATAGTTACTTTGCAAAAGCTCTCACTTCTAACCTTTGCTATAGGCCGGTATGTCACAGAGACTAACCGCATGCAGTTAAATGGTTAATTAAGTCATGAGCACAGGTGGTAGGTTAATGTTCTCTGTATACTGACTTGTAATTTGCCACATAAAAATGTCTTGTGCTGCAGTACATTTTAATATTTTCAAATCTGAATTTGTTTTTAAGTTATTCAGTCATTTAAATGTAATACATTTACCAGTACAATTGCAAGAAATGCGATGTGAATGGATTTGAGGGAAATACAGTAGAACAAACTGAAGTGTTTTATTTGAGGTTTGAGGCTATGGTCAGTGTCCAGTTGCCCTGGTTGTGCAAAGTTATTCAGCCCTTACAATAATTGTATTTTAGGGGCTGATGTGTTTCTTTATTTATTTTTTCTCCTTTGAATGTGAAGGCGTTTCCCAAAAGCACGGGATCCACTGTGTGACACACTCGTGTTGAATGTGTAATTTATTGCCCAACCCTACGTGACAGTAGTGTCATAACAGGAAATTACACATTACATAGAGTCAAGACAGTTGTGCCAGGGGGTGGCGTCTGACCATTGTGTCTTAAAGCTAAAAAAACACACAAAAAAACCCCAAAAGCTTAGGAAATCAGTCTGACAGCACACAACACTTTCCCACTCATAAAACCATCCGCTCTGCAATCTCAACTTCAAGGCTGGGCCTCAGGGCAGAGTTTTTTGGGTGGATTTTAACCCAAAAAAGGAAAAAGCTCCTCTCACTAATATTGCATTTCCTGGAAAAACACAATTTTAGCTGCACCGACAGTCTCCACATATATATGCCAATATACTTTGCATAATGCATCAGGTAGGGAGAGTTCACACATTGCACTGCACTCCAATCAGCAGTTTTTCATCACGGATCAAACAACAAGTATTTCTATATCTCAGAATAGCAGCACACCATACTCCTGTCTGCTGTTTCTTATCAGCATTGACAGATAAAGTAATGCTCATTACCAAAGTTATGCATGATCTGTGCTGATCTGCTATTAGTGGGTGACTAATGGGCCAGCACCGGTCCTCAACACCGCATAAGTGGGCGGCCTGTTGACCTCAATGGGCAGACAGGCCTGGTGGTTATTGCCTGAGGTTGCCAGCTTATCATGCTTTGTCAAGGCCACTGCCTAATCCTGACAAGTACATCCAGATCATCAACAGGGCATGTTTCAATCTGATAATCTCCCATCATCACTGAAGAGACACTGTCGCTCACAGGAACACACTCTGATGCTATTGTAGTGACTGAAGCACTGTCATGTGCAATCCTAAAGTGCACTTCTGCCAGACTCCCAAATAAAAAAAAAAAGTCAGTTTTAGTTGTACGTCTGCTCAACTCAAGTGGAAGCATTTGGCTTTGCAAAGCATGCTGATGTCCCCTTCGATTAGCCACTCTCATCTTCCTCTCTCCCAGACTAGGATGGCCAGTTGTGGGTCATGTTTCTGGTGCATCATCTGGCTGGTGGTTCTGCTGTGCATTGGCTGGCCCCTCAGCATTACCTTAGGGGGTCTCTACGGCCTCATCAGCCCCCTAACCACCTGCCTCGGCCTGGACCGACTCTCCGACCTGCTCATGGAGGGGGCCAACCTGGGCCGGACCTGCGCCAATAACATGAGGCACTGCAAGCCCTTGTGTTGAGATCCAGCAGCAGGACCGGGAGATCGAAGGCGAACTGTTAATGTCTGTTTTTTGTGGAGCTATTCTGAGATGATGGGCACTCAATACAGCAAGAAACTTTTTAGTAACTTATGTAACAAAAAGGTCCGGAAGGTCTGGAAAATGGATTCCACTCGTTCTGTTAACATGTAATTAACCATGGATTTCAAATTTGTATGGGTTTGTCAGGAAGGAAATAGGCTTTGTGTTCATGGTCTGTGTTTGCTGTTTAATTCATGATGACACTGCATGGAGAAGATAAGAAAGAAAACGGCAATTTAACAATGGAAATGCTTAGACTTGTAAATGACTATATGGAAACTTTTAATGCGATTAAAACTGCTTTGAACTTGTCCTCTGTGTTTGTCAACTGATTTATTGTATACAGTATTTGGTGGAAATTCCATGGTGTGACATTTTAAGGTGAAGGTAAATAGCGAGACAGAGAAAGCTGGAGACGTGAACAGACGAATTTCTAGTTTCCTTCAATAATTTTGTTTACCTGATTTTTCCTATTTAGGTTCACTGGAGGTCGGAGCTTATCCCAACACAATTAGTGGCAGGTAATGTACAGTGGGTTGTATCAGCTGCTTTTTACTGCTACTTATTTATTTTTTATTTTACTGCTGTTGGAAACACAGGTGATTAAAGCGGTGATGCTGAACCAAACAGTAATGTTGCAGGGCCTTAAAATAAAAACAAGGAGACACTTAAACACTGTAGAGCTGTGTAAAACAGCAGAGTTAGGTGTTCATTTTTTGTGGGTTTGTCACGACGAGCAACCCCATTCACCTAACACATCATAATTTAATTCACTGTAAATGTAAATAAAAAAAAAAAAAAAGATTCAAGTTTGAATATATTTTCATTGAAAATGTCCTGAGACTTTCAGACAACAAGCTAAAAACTTAACTGGCCTGAAGATAAATAGTTACACAAAGTTGGCGAGTGCTTCTGTCAGCAGTCAGCACAAGACTCAATAGCAGAAAATATTATGGAAAGTAATATGACAGTGTGAGACAGCTGCTAACTCTAGTAGACGGCAAATAAAATATGGAATGCCAACTTCTCAAAACTGTAAAACTTTGAGGTGGCATCTGAGTTGATGTCACCCAGTGGCTCAAAGACTTTTAAAGCCACATGTTTTTCAATCATTGTTTCAAATAATCAGGGTCTTGTGAGGTCATTTGAAGCTACAACTGGGTATATCCAGTTTGGCCTTAACAAGTGAACTTGTTCTAAAAGTTTTGAGGTTCTGGATTCAAGGTTTAGACTTCTTTTTTCCAGCACTAGACTGGAACCGTTGAAAGCAAACATCTTAAGTAAAGATTGAAAAGCTTTGAGACAAAAAAAATGCTCTGAAGAAGTATGATCCAGTGGCTCAAAGTACTGGATGCATGCATTGAAGTTTTGACATTGTGGGTTTCATGCCTGAGTAAGTTATTGAATTTTGAAAGCCAACACCCAGAGGAAAGGGTAAAAAAAAGTTCTCTGCCAAGAGCTTTGAATGTGTAACTATTATGCATTAGTATTGTAAATGCATTAAGAAAAAAAGTAGTTTATTGCGCAGTGATTGGCCATAAAAATGCAACAAGGCAAATTGTCCAATATACAAGATGAACTATCTTGGATAAATGATAGATTGTACATGGATAGAGCTGGTCAAGCGATGATACTAACAACAGATGTAGATGTGGGTTGGCTGCTTCAAATCTCTGTTCTTTTCCCAGGGCTAAAATATTTTAAAATGTATAATTTATATTCAGCTCATCGTTCAATATTCATTGCTGTCCAGTAAAAACAGTGTACCGCCAATTTTGTTGATGATAAAAAGGAAGATGTCCCTTTATTGCTTCTAAATTCTTCTACTTAGGTTAAATCATCATTTTAAAAACACATAACACATAAAAAACGTTTTTTATTAGCTCAAGAAAAGTTGACATTTGGCAGATTTGGA
>NW_025744017.1:10514-13320 GCF_021292245.1 Micropterus dolomieu
AAAAAAAAAAAAAAAGATTCAAGTTTGAATATATTTTCATTGAAAATGTCCTGAGACTTTCAGACAACAAGCTAAAAACTTAACTGGCCTGAAGATAAATAGTTACACAAAGTTGGCGAGTGCTTCTGTCAGCAGTCAGCACAAGACTCAATAGCAGAAAATATTATGGAAAGTAATATGACAGTGTGAGACAGCTGCTAACTCTAGTAGACGGCAAATAAAATATGGAATGCCAACTTCTCAAAACTGTAAAACTTTGAGGTGGCATCTGAGTTGATGTCACCCAGTGGCTCAAAGACTTTTAAAGCCACATGTTTTTCAATCATTGTTTCAAATAATCAGGGTCTTGTGAGGTCATTTGAAGCTACAACTGGGTATATCCAGTTTGGCCTTAACAAGTGAACTTGTTCTAAAAGTTTTGAGGTTCTGGATTCAAGGTTTAGACTTCTTTTTTCCAGCACTAGACTGGAACCGTTGAAAGCAAACATCTTAAGTAAAGATTGAAAAGCTTTGAGACAAAAAAAATGCTCTGAAGAAGTATGATCCAGTGGCTCAAAGTACTGGATGCATGCATTGAAGTTTTGACATTGTGGGTTTCATGCCTGAGTAAGTTATTGAATTTTGAAAGCCAACACCCAGAGGAAAGGGTAAAAAAAAGTTCTCTGCCAAGAGCTTTGAATGTGTAACTATTATGCATTAGTATTGTAAATGCATTAAGAAAAAAAGTAGTTTATTGCGCAGTGATTGGCCATAAAAATGCAACAAGGCAAATTGTCCAATATACAAGATGAACTATCTTGGATAAATGATAGATTGTACATGGATAGAGCTGGTCAAGCGATGATACTAACAACAGATGTAGATGTGGGTTGGCTGCTTCAAATCTCTGTTCTTTTCCCAGGGCTAAAATATTTTAAAATGTATAATTTATATTCAGCTCATCGTTCAATATTCATTGCTGTCCAGTAAAAACAGTGTACCGCCAATTTTGTTGATGATAAAAAGGAAGATGTCCCTTTATTGCTTCTAAATTCTTCTACTTAGGTTAAATCATCATTTTAAAAACACATAACACATAAAAAACGTTTTTTATTAGCTCAAGAAAAGTTGACATTTGGCAGATTTGGAGGTTTTCATAGGACAGTGGTGGCACATAAAACACTGCAATGAGCTACATGTCTTAAAGATGGAGATTTGTCTGTGCCAATAATGAGACCCTGTTGTTTCATACTGTTTTTGCTGACTATTTCTTATATCTTCATGTTTGTCTCTTCATTACAGGTGTCAATAATTAATAATTAATACATTTTAAAAGATAATGATTTTAGTGTCACTAAATCAGTTTTCAGTGTTGTTTTAAAATTATGTCAGGGGGCAAAACTCATTTCCAATCTCTGCCTTTAAATGAAGTGTTCGACATTTTGGGAAATGTGCTTATTTGCTGTCTTTGCTGAAAGTTAGATGAAAAGAAGGATTCCACTCTCATATCTGTACACAAATATAAAGCTGGAGCCAGCATGTGGTTAGCTTAACTTAACATAAAGACTGGAAGCAGGGGGCTAAGTAAACAGCTTGTGTGGCTAAGTTATATCTCGGTTAATCCATGCAAACGCCACCTGTGTAAAAAATAATAGCAATGTTACATATTCCATGTCTGAAAAGGGCTTTTGAGGACCTTAAACATGTTTGGATCCTTTTTATCCTATTCAATAATAGATATAATGTGTTAATTAGTAAGCTTCAGAGGTGTTGGTAGGTCGATTGTTTAACATTGAGCAGGGTCATGCAAGCTGTTTCCCCTTGTTTCCAGTCTTTATGCCAAGCTAAGTTGAACATTTCTGGCTGTAGCGTTAGCATACAGACATGAAACTGTACTCACAGTAAAAAAGAAAGCAAGGGTATTTCAAAAAATGTCAAACTATTTTTTTTAAATCATGATTAGTTGTAATTGTATTATTCTATTTATTCTATGTTATTCCTTAATTACTGCACTCCACCCCATCTTTCTCTTGTCTTTGTTAGATCAACTGCCATTAAACTAACTTTGACCTTAAGTCAAGTCATGTCCATGATATTATACCATGCGATATCCCAGAGGGTGATCAGGCTATGTTTAATTCCATTTCTGTAAGGCTAGCTGTTAGTTTCAACCCTTGTGACTCAACCAAGTGTGCTCTGAGCTATCATGACAAATAGGGTAGTGAACGCTTGTGCATGACCAAACATTTTAGATGAATATCATGGTAAATTACCATTTTCATCTGGCACATACTAATTTAGTGACCTTAAGTCACCTTTTGCTGCATTGCTGCTGTCGGGGTCAGGTTGGTTTTGCTTCAGTTGAGCTTTGCTGAACTTTGAGGCCAGTGGTAATGCTGCTCACTGGAGTTGATCCGTTTATGAAATAAAAAGTAAGAATAATAATCTGAAAGTCCAGTGGTAATATGTTGCCAGAGGTTAAGGAGTCCACTTTAGCCTCACTGAATAAGGGGGGCCGTCATGAATCACTGAAATAATGAATTGTATTAAGAAGAGGGATGTTCAGTAGTGGAATGTAACTACACTGAACAAAATTATAAACGCAACACTTTTGTTTTTGCCCCCATTCATCATGAGCAGAACTCAAAGATCTAAGACTCTCTGTATGTATGTCCTGCCAATATCCAGCAACTTGGCACAGCCACTGAAGAGGAGCGGACCAACATTCCACAGGCCACAATCAACAATCTGATCAACTCTATGTGAAGGAGATGTCTTGCACTGCGTGAGGCAAATGGTGGTCACACTACTGACTGGTTTCCGGTAT
>NW_025744018.1:0-400 GCF_021292245.1 Micropterus dolomieu
TTCTTCAAGACATCATGCTTCTTCACAGCATGATGTTTATTTGTAAATTATGGTGACATTTAGAGGAAAATACAGGTGCTGGTCATATAATTAGAATAACATCAAAAAGTTGATTTATTTCAGTAATTCCATTCAAAAAGTGAAACTTCTATAATGTATACATTCATTCCACACAGACTGATACATTTCAAATGTTTATTTCATTTAATTGTGATGATTAAAACTGACAACTAATTATATGACCAGCATCTATGGATGATAAAGCAGGGTATGCTTTAGGGCGGGGCTACCTTGTGATTTACAAGTCACTACCATAGCAACCGGTCAATCAGGATAGAGGCAACTCCTGTCAACTTCACTGTGTAAATTTGGCCAGTGCTGTTGAAAAAGCCTAGGAGGA
>NW_025744019.1:0-2303 GCF_021292245.1 Micropterus dolomieu
TACAGCCTGCTCCTGCGTACTGGGACCGGCCTCACAAGCTTCAGTCAGCAGAGCTGCGTGACAGTTCCAGTTGATTAATTGCATGTGTTACTGTAAAATAAACTATTTTCCCAAGAAGCCTACATGCTTTGGACACATTCATATATGGTTATGCGTTACCTTTAACACCCATCTCTAGACCCCCATATCCATCAAAACTTTCCGCACTGAGGATAGAGGCAGCGATGTCCTCTGCTGATGTCAGATCGTCTGTGTTTGTCGGTGGTCCTTTTCAGTAACTATTTGTGTATCTTTCACCAGAGGCTCAGCAACGTGAGCACAGCTAAATGTATTGGATGATAACAAAACGGTTAGTGAGCTAGACTGAATATTCTAGAAATTCGTCTTTGCCTCCGAGTTTAGCCCCTAGGATCTGTAAAGTGAGGATCCGGTGATTGTGGTGCCCGACGTTTCAGAGAGTAGTCAGGGCAGTCCTGGTGTTAATGGTCAGGCCAAGCCCCTATCGGTTCAGCAACCTTCTCAGGGGTGATATGGTGGTTGGGGCTGTGGCTTATTGCTGCTAAGGCAGTCATAGGGCTCCACCCACTGTACCCATAGAGTCCAGTAGAGTGCCTGTGTGAGATTGAATGAAGGTTACGATACAGTAGGAGCCTTCTACTGATGATACCGATAACTATACTGTCTGCTGATGACGTGGTCGGATGCTGAGGCAGTATGGACACTGCTATTTATACAGCACGCACATATTGATGACAACGTCCTATTGGTCGGTTACGTGCACAATGCAGTGGGCAAGTGCGTGCGTGTGATTGGAGCAGGTAGTACTCATAGAGTCCAGTAGAGGGCTCCACCTGTGCTTATAGAACTAGGGTAACCATATCGTAACCTTTGTTAGTGGACTCCAGGTTGGTGTTGTTGTGTGTGCAGTTCAGATTCAACAGGCAAGAGGCTCGGGAGAGCACATTACAGCAAAGGGATTTGCGATAAAATACGACCCAGAGTCTTCACATAGGATTAGGCATACTGGCGGTAACAGAAAAAACCCCACTAAATGGATCGTTGTTATGTGAGGTTACAGCCCCTTCACACCCAGGCAATACAAAAGTGATTCATTTAATTTAAAAATCTACATATAGCCCCTATATATATATAGTGGAACAGCCGACAAACAGCTGGTGCAGCTGAAAGAATAAAGCTAACATTGTCATACATTCATTTAATGTAATACAAATGTAATATTTATCAGATCTACTTGTGCACTAATAATAATAATATTATTATATTATTATTATTATATTATTAAGCATTCACACAGTTGGAGATTTTTAGAAAAAGTCCACATCTGTGTCTTCTGCAGAGACAACCACTGCCATGAGTTCTCGTGCTATGCAGCAAACAGCACCAGATTTTAAGGAGTACAGTTTATAGGACTCAAAAGCACCACCGGAGACAGAAGAGATACTGAGTTCAGAGTTTATTTACAGACAGGTAAGGTGAAGATAGGAGTTTGAGCAGGAGTCGGTCCTGGCATGGAAACGGGGTTACTGTGGTACTGGAATCCTGTGGAATCTAGGTCGGTGGGGAGAACACAAAGGTTAATTCTCGGAAAAGAGAACACGAGGGAAAAAACACTGAGAGAATGACTCTGAAGTTTTGGCCGCAACTAGCTACCACGTAGATGAGCAGACGATCTGGTGAATACTGGAGGACAGGACCAGAATATACACTCACCTAAAGGATTATTAGGAACACCTGTTCAGTTTCTCATTAATGCAATTATCTAATCAACCAATCACATGGCAGTTGCTTCAATGCATTTAGGGGTGTGGTCCTGGTCAAGACAATCTCCTGAACTCCAAACTGAATGTCAGAATGGGAAAGAAAGGTGATTTAAGCAATTTTGAGCGTGGCATGGTTGTTGGTGCCAGACGGGCCGGTCTGAGTATTTCACAATCTGCTCAGTTACTGGGATTTTCACGCACAACCATTTCTAGGGTTTACAAAGAATGGTGTGAAAAGGGAAAAACATCCAGTATGCGGCAGTCCTGTGGGCGAAAATGCCTTGTTGATGCTAGAGGTCAGAGGAGAATGGGCCGACTGACACGCACAACTTTGAGGCGGATGGGCTACAACAGCAGAAGACCCCACCGGGTACCACCAGAATGAGAACATGGATCCATCATGCCTTGTTACCACTGTGCAGGCTGGTGGTGGTGGTGTAATGGTGTGGGGGATGTTTTCTTGGCACACTTTAGGCCCCTTGGTGCCAATTGGGCATCGTTTAAATGCCACGGCCTACCTGA
>NW_025744020.1:0-6710 GCF_021292245.1 Micropterus dolomieu
AAATTATTAAAATAATTTAAATGACAAGCAGCAAATCTTTACATTTGTGAAGCTGGAACTATGAAATATTTTTGCATGTAAAATCACTTAAATGGTTAAAATAGTTGCAAAGTAATTTTTCTGTCAACCGACATATGACATTCATACCAAAACATCATCAAGTATCTTTATCTGTTAAATATGGAGTTAGTGGCTGGTACTCAAAGACTAGGGGCTCGGGCAACCGCTTGGACACGGATCATGATCTAATAGCGAAATCACTATTCTTCTGTTTAGGTAATTTTTTCTAGTTGTTTTTATTTCACACTTTGGCAATGTAAACGTCTGTTTCCCCTTATCAATAAGGCCCCATTTGAAATGAATTGACATGAAATACCTTATTTAATTTATGACATTTGTTATGTGAAACTGCTCCACTGCCTTTTTTCTGTCCAGGTTAACACTTTATTCAATAAAGGTTTTTTAATTTTTAAATTGAAACTCAAAGTTAAGGACTTGATTTGGGACTTGTCTGTCTCGACTTGAGACATGACCTGGTCCCACCTCTGCTATAAGGCAAAGGCAAGTTTATTTGTATAGCACATTTCAACAACAAGGTAATTCAAAGTGCTTTACATAAAACATAAAAGCAACAGGGAAATATAAAACAGTTTAAAAAGTTAAATAGAAAATAAAAACAGGCAGGTCTTCCACTTTTGCTTATTTTACTCCTTTGATTCCCCATCTCCCACCCTATACCCCTTTTTTTCACACTTAGGGACTTTAACCCTTTAACTTTTAGGGACTCTAACTCTAAGAGGACTCTAACCCTTTAACTTTTAGTGACTCTAACTCTAAGAGGACTCTAACTCTAAGAGGACTCTAACCCTTTCACTTTTAGTGACTCTAACTCTAAGAGGACTCTAACCCTTTAACTTTTAGGGACTCTAACTCTAAGGGGACTCTAACTCTAAGAGGACTCTAACCCTTTAACGCTTAGTGACTCTAACTCTAAGAGGACTCTAACTCTAAGAGGACTCTAACCCTTTAACGCTTAGTGACTCTAACTCTAAGAGGACTCTAACCCTTTAACGCTTAGTGACTCTAACTCTAAGAGGACTCTAACCCTTTAACGCTTAGTGACTCTAACTCTAAGAGGACTCTAACCCTTTAACTTTTAGTGACTCTAACTCTAAGGGGACTCTAACCCTTATTCTTTAGATACAGTCGTCTCTGTAAATCCAAATTGTCCACGCTACAAACTCTGGTAAAAGCGGTTAACAGCGGGCCCTGTCAACAAGTTAACATTGGACAAAACAGGGACTCTAATCCTTGTAATTCTACTCAGCTCCGTTAACTGACGATCAGCCGTGTGCGATGGTAGAATCAAAAGAGCACTCTAAGCTTTTTAAATAGTGTTAATATCTAAAAACTAAGACAAAGAAAACAGTACAGTAAAAGTTACAGTGCAGTGTAAGTTATCAATCTACTAGTTAAAGGTAGTGGTAAAAAGAAAAGTCTGCAGTCTTTTTTAAATAACTGACAGTTTTATCAGACCTGCGGAGCATAAAAACTAAAACGCTGTTTCTCCTCGTTTAGTTTTGACTCTGGGGACAGAAAGCAGATCTGATCCCAGACGACCCGAGAGGTCTGGATGATTCATAACGAAGCAGAAGATCAGAAATGTATTTTGGCCGTAAACCGTTCAGTGCTTTATAAACCAACAGCAGGATATCTGCATAATGAATTCCAAATCGTCCTATTCAACAGCCGATCTGAGATCACAATGATTATTATTGTTGTTTAATTTAATTTTACTGTTTATATGTGACTTTCTGCTTTGGCAACATGTTTGAACTAAAACGTCTTGCCAATAAAGCTAGGATTTATTTGTTTGTTTGTTTGTTTTGCTTATGTTTATTTGTTTATCTATTTATTTATTTATTTTTGATGATATAATTTAGTCCCAGCGAAGTAGTTCATAGTTCATGCTGCATCCTCCGGTACAGTAGATGTGCACCTTTAAAAGTAATGGTTGCAATCTGCCAGACAACAAAGAAGAAGAAGAGGAGCGTGTTTCTCACCTCCGGTGCAGCAGGAGGCGGTGTCTGCTGATGGCAAGTATCTCGGCCACCATTTTGCACAAGAAGAAACAACGAACACATCCGTGAATGTGGTAGCAGGACTTTATTTTATGAAGTGGCGCACGGGCTACAGATACTTTTCAGCGTCCCCCCCGCTTGCGTCTCTGCGGAGATGAGCTCACGCTGAACAGCTGGAGCACGTGCAGCCACGTTAAAGCTAAATGAGGAGCTATGGATCAAACGTTCAGCCACTGGAAGAAGCAGAGTCTGAACAAGCTGGACCTGAGTAAGAAGGGCAGTGTGGATGAAGACATTGAACATGTAGTGTCTCTGCTCAACAGCTGCGAGGAGTACTTCACCACCAGCTCCTGCTCTGGGAGAATCCTCCTCATCGATGGGGTGAGGAGCGCAGACACTGGGGACATGTCTCCAACACTTTTATGTTAAGTTTCCTGAAAGATAACAACATGAAATGATTTGAGAAAGCAGAAAGCTTCATTTGCACAATAAGAAAACATGCTATGTAAATAAAGGGAAACCAAATGTGCGTTGTCTAAAAAATAAAAAGTCCCTTAAGGTATAAAAACAAACAAGCTGCTGATTATTTCATTATATTCCTTTATATTTTGAATAGTCACCTGCCACCTGGATTTTGTGTGCGCCTTAATAAAAATAAAGACATTTACAGAATAACTTGGTGCATGAAGCTGAAGTTAGCTTCTGATTCAGCAGGTCCACTGTGCCAAGAGCTGGCAAATCTGGATTTTTTTGGATCTGGATCCAGATTATTTCAGAAAATTTCTTTAAAACAGGGGTCCACATTTGTTTAACATTTATTAATGTATGTTGCATTTAGAGCACATTAAACCGGGTCCAGACCAAAAAGCACTATAACCAGAGCTGTCAAATCTGGACTAGATTATTTCAGAGAGGATAAAGTTTTTTTAAAACACAGTGTCAGATTTGCGAAACCTTTTATTTTATTTGTGAAAATGAAAAAAAGGGCGACGTATATGTATTTTTTTGTTTGTTTGTTTTTTACAGGTAGACCAAATAAATCCCAGTTTGTGTTTTCATTTTCAAGGTGTCACAAATCTGAAACTATGTTTTAAAGAAACTTTATCCTCTGACAACTCTACAGGCATAGTGGTTTTTGATCTGGACCTGAGTTTCCCTTAACTTTCCCCTTGGCTGCCGGATCAGAAGCTAACTTCAGCGTCGTCCAGCAGCAGTCGTCTAGTGTGTCGGTGTTGGTCTGGTTTTTTAAATCCCACCTGAGTTCCCCATCTGTTTTTTTTTTTTTTCCCTTCTAGGCTCCAGAGAGCAGTCGTGTCCAAAAACAAAATTGTGTTTGGCTGTTTGTCTCACACCAGAAGTGCACATCTGATGACCTGGTGAGACATGGATGGACTCATGCACTTGTGATATTTCCTCTAATAATATTCATTTAATAGTACTAAGGGTACAATGTGTTTGTTCTTCAGACGTCTGCTCTAGCCAGGTCCAGTGGAGATGCAGTGTTGAAGTTTGAGCCCTTTGTGCTCCATGTTCAGTGTAGGCGCCTGGATGATGCTCAGCTGATGGTGAGAGGGACAGTTTATTTATTTATATATATTACTGTTGAACAATTACAGTGTTGTTGATTTAACTCCTCTGTGAATAGTCCAGAAGACGACATAAGTATGTAGGCTCTGCACTGCCGGGGGGAATGAAGGTCTAAGCTGCTCTTTCACTGGTTTCTTCTCCAGCACTCAGTGGCTATCAACTCAGGATTCAGGAACTCAGGTCTCACTGTCAGCAAGACGGGGAAAATCATCACGGTAGGTTTTGTGACATGAACGCCATTTCCAGGATTGTGCAGAAAACTATTTGTTTGCCGTTACTCTACTAGTACTATCACAATCCGTTAAATAATCCATGCAGTAGAAACAGCCCTTTGCTTTGCGGCATGTGTTGCTTACATACCGCCTAAAAGCTGTGATTTTGTCCCTCTAGGCTGTCCGTAGTACCCACGGCCTGGAGGTTCCTCTCAGCCACGAAGGAAAGCTCCTGGTGGAACATGAGTACATCCATTTTCTAACTCAGATAGCCAATCAGAAGATGGAGGAGAACCTTAGACGGATCCACAGGTCAGTCGGCTGTTTGGCTCTCTGATTGGTAAAACAAATAATGTAGTTAGCAAGCTAGTGACATGAATTAAATCCATGTTACTTTACGTTATGAGCTGTAACGTTTCTCTTTGTCAAGAATTGTTATTGGTGTTTAGAGCAGCAATTATACACAACGGTCCTGTTTACACTCCTAACTTTACAGAAATGATGCACCAGACAATTTCTAAATGGGAAACAATTTTTTTTGTTAAAATAGGGGAGGACCCATTGAGATAAAATCTCTTTTTCAAGGGCGTCTACCCCAAGAAAGGCAGCAGGACAGCAAGTCTGACAGTACAGAAATAAAACTACTACAATACAATCAGAACATCTTTCATTTTACCCTTACACATGTGCAGACCAACAGCACACTATAAAAACCAGTACATTAAGACGCCTCCATGCAGATAAAATACATTGATCGAATGCCTGCTAATTTAAAAAAATGTACATATTTAAAAACTTCCATAATCAGAGATTTGAACTTCGCAAAAGGCACCAACACCTCCAACCGGAGGCTCCTCTGCAAGGAGTTCCAAGTAGATGGTGCACAGCATGAGAGCTTTTAAAAGCAGTACCCTGCTGGACCGGGTACGATGAGTACTGATCGCAGAGCTAATGAGGCTACTAATGTAATTTGGTCATTTGCATAAGAGTGGAAAATCTCCTTTATGTGTGAGGTCGGGGCTAAATAGCACTAGACTCCTTTAAAAAATCCCAGCGTTTTACGAGTTTATAAATGTTGTGAAATGCTGTCGACTACAAAATCTTTATCATTCCCCTCTTGTAAATTCGGCTATAATGTAATACATGAAGTTATTTGTTTGTATGAAAAATATTGTGCGTGTTGCAGTATACTGGCAGTAAGCTACTCACTAGAAATACGATATGTCTTGTTAACAGCAGATTAGCTGCACAGATGAGTACAGGGGAACTTTCTGTTGTTGCAGCAGAAACGTTCATTAAAATATGTACTGCCTCAATCAACCTCTTGTTTAATTTAGAAAGCTGATAGCTAAAGAAGAATCATTGAGTAAATTGTGCGTTTCATAATCCAAATATTTGATTATTTGTTTCATTAATCCAAAAGATTAATCAATTTATCAAGTGCAACACTGCTAACAATAGCTACATATAAAAAAAAGTTAATCAGAATTCAATTCAAACATGCAGATGTAAGCCCAGCGGCAGGGAGCTTAGATTTCTATATATTTATTATTTATTTTCATCTCCAGGTTCTACCAGAATCTGCAATCGGCCCTGCCTACAGAGAAACTACAAAAACTACAAATTCCAGATCCCCCCGTCTCACAGGAACTACAAGATCCGCCTGATAGACTGGAGACGGAAAAGGCAGAAGAAGAAAAGAAGGACAAGGGCAGAACAAGTGTGTATAAACGTAGACGGAAGAGGGAACAACACCGTCAGACTGACTGTTACCATGGTGATGGGCCGAGCAGTCAGCCAGAGCCGGACGACTGTCTGGATCTGTTCTCTGCAAACATGGACACGAGTACTGTGCAGTAAAATAATATAAGACATTTTATACATCAGTAAAAAAACTTAGCTTTCCATGATTTCAGAAATCAAACTGCCGTATTTCTTGTTTTAATCACTCTAATTACAGATTACAAGCTATCGCAGCAAAAACTAGGGCAAACAGAAATGTCCTGCCTCCGTAGTATAAAACCGTTTTGTTGGCATTCAAAAAAAAACTAACCGTTATAACCTAATACCATATTACAAATGAGACCTTAGCAAAAAAATGTATATATGCAATACTTGATTCCACACCATTAATCAAACGTTTCTAACCATGTTGTCCGCCATATTTCTTCATGTATGATGTCAACAATTCGGCAACCCGTGTACCAAAACTTACTCAGACTTTACAAGTTGTTTTTCCGGCTTTAGGGGGCGTTCATGTGAATTTTCCAATTATGCCAACAGCACATGAATGCACCATGTAACTCATAGGTGTGCTAACAACTTACTGCAGTTAATCTTTGTTAAAATTGTAAGATGCATACATTTGATATATCATATTTTTACTTACATGTACATAAATGTGGTCAGTATTTCTGTTAACTTGTATTTGAACTAGTGGTTTCAATTACTTTTTGAGTAAGTGTTTTGTAATTGGTTGTTGACAGAGATGAAAAAACAAGATACTTTAAACGTATGGCTGGACCGCTTATGAAACCCTTTTTGCTCGGTTTAACACAACCCTGCCCTCTTCAGCTCCGTTTGAGAGACTCCTCTAATCTGTGCAGGAATAATATTCGACATACGAGGCTGTTAAAACCAGAAATATTTTGAAAGTTTGTTGCTATTAAAAACAGCTAAATAGACTATAAATTGGAGTTGTTGGGTGTCAACAGCCATGTCTTTGAATTGGACAGAGAGCAAGTTTCTACAAATGGTAAAAGACTATTTTCAGTATTTTTGTTATTGTTGTTTTTACAGTTTTGCTTAGTTACAGAAGCATTCAACGTTG
>NW_025744020.1:6730-23756 GCF_021292245.1 Micropterus dolomieu
TTACAAATGAGACCTTAGCAAAAAAATGTATATATGCAATACTTGATTCCACACCATTAATCAAACGTTTCTAACCATGTTGTCCGCCATATTTCTTCGTGTATGACGTCAACAATTCGGCAACCCGTGTACCAAAACTTACTCAGACTTTACAAGTTGTTTTTCCGGCTTTAGGGGGCGTTCATGTGAATTTTCCAATTATGCCAACAGCACATGAATGCACCATGTAACTCATAGGTGTGCTAACAACTTACTGCAGTTAATCTTTGTTAAAATTGTAAGATGCATACATTTGATATATCATATTTTTACTTACATGTACATAAATGTGGTCAGTATTTCTGTTAACTTGTATTTGAACTAGTGGTTTCAATTACTTTTTGAGTAAGTGTTTTGTAATTGGTTGTTTCTACAAATGGTAAAAGACTATTTTCAGTATTTTTGTTATTGTTGTTTTTACAGTTTTGCTTAGTTACAGAAGCATTCAACGTTGTGTTCTTCCTTCTAGTAGGGTCCAAACTCTTATTGTGAAAATCTGAATGCTCTGCCATTTTGTACAAATTCCGTGTGTCCAAGGTAACAAATGTATTTTCCGCCACCAGTATTTTGTATTTTACTTTGATTCATTTATTCGAGGGATATTTTGTAACAAGATACATTTTTCTGGGGCAGCTGATAAAGACGGCTCTAAGATCCCGTGGGACTTTCAAACCCGTTCAGATAAACATCTGGGACGTTATAACAGTATAAATATGTCACGTGTAATGGACATCAAGACGAGGGAATGTGAATCGGCAAAGAAAGACTCTAGCAGAGGCTGAATAATAAGACAATCCAAGACAACCGTTCTGCCATGAAGTCTTTTGTTGACACCGTCACAGAAGTGTTGATTTAATCTTGTGCTTTAGTATTAAGGTCATATAGTAATGTGTTGTACTGGACTACATTATGTTGAGAGGTGTTTCTAATATTCTGACCCCCTCATGTATGTAAATAGAGAGGACAAAAAATGTAGTCCAGTACAACGCCGCATTTCACTAAGGCCTCAGTAATAAACAAATTCATTTTAATGATGCGTGGGCAAAGGAGAAGCAAACAATTTCGGTTTGAAATAACTCTTTTAAATGTGCTGTTAGTGTTTATTGAATGTGTTTACAGGGTAGCAGGGCTGTCTGAGGTGATGGAGCTCTGCTTTCTGACACAACAGTTGCTAAAGTCTCTCATTGGACCTCACTGTTGGCTCAGCTTCCAGGTATGTTGACACAGAAACACAGCCTCTGCACACAGTGTTGCAGCTGATGGGTTTTCTAATCATGCATCCCACCATCTGAAACAAGAGGATGGTAGTCCTATCAGGTCTGTGCATGAAGTCTGAGTGAAAGCAGTAATGGAGAAGTGTGGAGGTGGTTTCTTAATATTTTCATCATGTTACAGTATCACCACTGGAGGGCAGCAGAGCTCACTGTAGAATAATTCAAGCAGCAATCTGGTTTCACGTGTTTATTTTGTATTTAGTGACGTTCCCTTGGTTTGCAGAGTAATAATGGAGGGTGAACCCAAGAGATGTGAGTTCACAAACTCACCACCTGACCGATTTTTTTTTTTTTTACGTTAAGGAAAGTGTTGGAGTTCAAACAAAATAATTAAGAAGTCACATCTGTCTTGGGCAAATCTGTCTTCACTATCAGACAAGAATCCAACCCCAGACAATTACAGAAACCCAAGCAAACAGGCAAACACCGACCAACTTTATCACAGGTATCATAACAGACAAAACCTAAACGAGAACTCAGAACTAGAACACAGAGGCAGGGAGTAGAAAACAACATAACGGGGCAAGGCAGCACTGAAACTAGGATTAGACAGAACACCAGACAGTTACAGAATTAAGACGGGAGGAACGAAGCCCAGATCAAAACCAAGACAGGCAACAGTAAATAAACTAACTCTGGGCAGACTGAACACAAGACAGGACTGAACACCAAAACATAGACCTTAATGACAGATACAGAACTGACAAATAAAGAAACTCAGGACAGGATCGTGACACTGTGCGCATTTACGCACGAGGTACAGCAGAATAACGGCATTGATGATTATTTGAATCTCCCGCAGGATGATCTGACAGCAGCCTCTCTGATCAGGAAAGTAACTCGTTAAAGCACAAAAATAGAAATCTACAGGCATAATTCATCCTGAGCTACCAACTTGTTAGTTGGAGCCGAGCTCTCCCGTAGTTTGCACCCTGACTACAATCTCGACCATCGAATTCCCGCAACAGGAAATAACATTACTCTTTAATCATGGATTTGTTTTTCTGCTGCCGAAATGTTTTTTGGTGTTGGTGAATTATTAAATAAACGTGACGCCACTTAATTTCGGGTTAAATGCGTTGTAACGCGCGTTACTGGGATTGAACGGGTATAATATTTGCTACTGATTTTTTTTTTATAATGCATGATATTAATGCGTTACAGCGAAAAAGCAACACATTACTGTAATTGCGTTACTTTTGTAACGCGTTATTCCCAACACTGGTAACTAGTAACTGAAACTGTCAGATAAATGTAGTAAAGTAAAAAGTAGGGGAGACTGGGGGCAATTGTAACATATTTTATATTTTCCTTAATAACTCACAAACTACTTGAGCTACACTAGTCATCTTTTGATACAAGAAACATACATATGTGCACTAATTAATAATACAATTGACTTTTAAGAACAAAACTAAAACTATTTAATTAAATCCAAGAAGTCAGAGTGTTACAATTGCCCCCTTGGCTGCAAAACAGTGTGTGGGGGCAATTGTAACACTGAAAAATAAGTCATATCTCAAGTAAAAGCCTAGGCTACCTCAAAGTAATTACTTTACAGCTAATAATGTTACATAAGAGTTTTTAAATGGTTCAAATTATTTTAGATGTCAGGCTCTCTCTGTTCTAACTTAATAAAATTGCTTTTTACAAGTGAACTAGTCATTCTCTTTGGTTTTGCTGGGTCTTATACCATCAACTACTTTAAGTCCACTAAACAGACAAACTGACAATGAAAGGAACTTTACTTTTGCAGACTTAGGCCTGTATAATATTCACACTTTCTGTTAAACACATATAAAACACACTATTTTATACAAAGAATGTTGGCCTATGTTAATTGGTGATTTGTTTATACTAGAACAAATCCATTTATTTTAATACACCCTTTTTTAATATGGTTTTACATTTATATTTACAAAACAAACCGACAAGCTGCTTACACTGGGGGCAATTGGCATGTGGCTTGGCAGCAATTGTAACACAGTGTTAGAATTGCCCCCGAAGTTGCAGCCATGATAAAACCTTGTATGCCCGCCAGCCACAACTATATAAGCATAGTTTGTTAGTGTTAATTGTTAATCAATAACCTAGAGATAAAATGTGTGCAAGTTTAGATTTCGCAGTCATCTAAACTTTAGACACCAGAAGAAAAATACTGCACATCCATAAAGTTACTTTCATACCTCAAAATCAGTATTTTGTTTAAAACTTCTGCTGAGGTGAAATGATCCTGCTCCTTTTCCACAGGCAGAGAGAGAATCCTATTGAGCATGTGCAGATTAAGTGTCATCACTCTAGCTTGTTTCTGATTGGAGAAATTGAGTGTGTCACAGTTGCTCCCGGTCTCCCCTACCATATATCCCTCTGCAGTTGAAGTAGCCTATAGGCTATTGGCATGAAAAGAAAATACAGTACAGGAATTTCAAATTTGTACATTATATTTACATTACATTTACTCATTTGGCAGATGCTTTTATCCAAAGCGAATTACATTTGAGGAGCAACTCGCAAGTGACAATAAATACTAGTAAGAGCTATTCGCAGGTACTGCATGGGGTAAGTAGTAAGGAAAAAAGTAAGAGTTACTAATAGTACTACAAATAGTGTACTGGAGTCCAGTATTTGAGTAAATGTACTTAGTTACTGTCCACTGGTCCAGTAGACTGCAAGTGGCTCTTTAGAGATTGTTCAGTGAAACAGAATAAATTCCCGGGTTCACTGCCGTCGGATAATTCAAGAAATTCACAGGAGCGGAAGGACAAGGTTTCCCTCTCACAGAATCACAAAAAGAGGAAGAACTTTCTCTGTCTCTGAGACGCAAATCATCATCGTCACTACAGACATCTAAGTTTTCACTGGTGTATTTTGAAAGAATTGTTCAACTGGATTATGCCTCAGAGTTGTTACACAAACCAGAAATTGACAAAATTGGATTTTAACAACTGTAGTAATTGGAAGTTGGATTTTCCATCATTGTGGTAACAGTACTGAGGACCTTGTACCTGTACCATGCTGTACTTCCAAGTGGTGATTTTGGCAGCTACGGTGATGCTGGTTTACTACTGTGAGTTCACCGACACTTTTAGTCCGACGCAACAGGGCTTCATCTGCAGAGACCCAGCTTTAACTAAGCCGGATCCTGGACCTGAACAGGACAGCCGCATCCAGCCCGTAATTCTGTACTCTGTGGTGGGAGCACTGCCTGTTGTACTGGTGAGTCTAACTGTGATTTAAACAGCAGCATCAGAAGGTACAGGTTTCTTTGTTGTTATGAAGATATTGAGACTTGCAGTCACAAAGAGTCGTACATGAAATGATCCATGCTTACAAGCAGCTGGTGCAACAAAGACAAATAGAAAATACTGTTTATAAATATATAGTGTTTTGAGAAAATGTTTATTTTGACATGCAAATTACATCAGTAAAAGAGTTGTATGAAAAAATATGCATCATAGCATTCATCCTCAACACTGCTTCATTAGATATAGTTTATTTCTGTTTGCCATTTACATGATTGCTTTTGTATTACGGTATATTGTCTGCTATGACGCAGAAGAGAGTTACAACGGAAGGCAAGTTTATTTGTATAGCACATTTTAACAACAATTTAAATAACACATAAAAGCAACATGCAAATTTAAAAAAGAGTTACAAAACATTTTTTTAAATAGTTTCATATAAAATAAAACAGGAAATTAAAAATTACAGCGCAGTGTAAGTTATTAATCTACAGCCTTAAATTGATTTAATTAAAGACAGTGGTAAAAAGAAGTCTTGAGTCTTGAATTAAAAGAACTGAGAGTTTCAGCAGACCTGCAGTTTTCTGGGAGTTTGTTCCAGACATATGGAGCATAAAAACCTGAACGCTGCTTCTCCAGGTTTAGTTTTTACTCTGGGGACAGAAAGCAGACCTGATCCTAGTCCACCTGAGAGGTCTGGATGGTTCATAACGTAGCAGAAGATCAGAAATGCTTTATAAACCAACAGCAGGATTTTGAAATCAATTCTCTGACAGACAGGAAGCCAATGTAAAGACCTCAGAACTGGAGTGATGTGATCCACGTTTTTCTATGTCTTAGTGAGGACTCTGTTTCTAGTCACTACAGTTAACTAACAGCAGTATTTTGAAATCAATTATCTTACAAACTTAATGTCACTGTACAACTTGTTGTAATGTGACAAATAAACCTACCTACTACCCAGGGCCGGACTGGGACAAAAAATCGGCCCTGGCATTTTTGGCCCAGGCAGCCCACTAAAATCGGTCAGACACCCCTCACCAATACACCATCCTTCCATGTAAGGGCTCAGATTATGCGTGTGACGAAACACCATGAGACGTAACATTGCACAAGATTGGGGCCATGACAACAAGACAAGAATATGGGTAGGAACAAGTCATACTGGAATGCAGAACTTAAAAACCTTTGGAACGATAAAAGCGAATTTTTAAAACGTAAAATCCATTGACCAGAAGGCAACTTAAAGATAAATACACACGAACTCAGATTATTTTTGATAAGAGGATATGGTTCCATAAAAGGCAATTTAGAAGAGGACAAGCATTACAGTTGGATCGATTTAAAAAGTAACAACCCACAACAATTTTGGAAAGAAATAAACAAACTGGGTCCTAAGAAATTGAAAAAAATTCCAATGGAAATTATAATGGAGAATGGTGACACGGAAAACAAAAAGGAAATAGTAATTGGAAAATGGGGCAAAGATGCCTCAGGTTTATTCTCAGGAAATTATATTCCACCAGGTTTTGATGATGCACGTTTAAATAACATTCGTGTTAAGAAATGTAAGTCTGAGATGATTATGGATACACCAGATTATTGCCCAAATATATTTTTGAATCATGAAATTACTATGGAAGAGGTTATAAGGGCCATTGATAATGCAAAATTGAAGAAAGCATCCGGTATAGAGGGGACCCCAAATGAAGCTTTAAAATCTCCACAGCTCTTAGAGATCTTATTTTATCTTTTTAAGACATGCTTTTACCATGGTATAATCCCGTCAACATGGCGTAAATCCATTATTAAACCAGTTCCAAAGTCATCAAAAAATTATCCCAGAATACCCCTGAATTATAGGGGCATTAGTCTTCTTAGTACAGTTCAGAAGGAAACGAGCATGCATCGATCATATATATTTTGTAGCAACTATTATTAGAGTTAGAATCACTGAAAGTAAATCCACCATTGTATGTTTTATTGACTTTCAAAAAGCCTTTGACTGGATTAATAGAGAGCTGCTTGCTTTTAAACTAATTGAAGCAGCAGTGGATGGAAAATTCTACAAAACAATACAAGCCATGGCTAGTGTTGAGATTAACGATTTATTTACTGATTGTTTAATACACCTTTTGGAGTAAAACAAGGTGATATACTCTCTCCAAACCTTTTTGCTTCATTTGTGAATGACTTAGGATGCTAATTTAGGTGTATTCCTTGATGGTACTAAATTGGGAATTCTATTATATGCGGATGATATAATCCTGTTGTCTGAGTCTGAATAACAGAAAATGTTAAATGTGGTTAATTTGTGGTGTTTCAAGTGGCGATTAGCCATAAATCAAAGTAAAACACATAATGCATTTTAGAAAGACAGGCACAGAAAGAAGTACAAATATATTTAGCTTTGGCTCAGTCACTCTGCATTATGTTAATGCATATAAATATCTGGGGGGTTTTCTTGATGAATTTTTGACCTACGAGGCTGGTATTAAATCTCTCGTTGATTCTTGCGGGAGAGCTCTAGGATCAGTTATTAATAATCTGTACTTGTAAAGTATGTAAGGATCTTGGATATTCTACATATACTCGACTTTATGATGCATGTGTTTTTCCTATACTGAACTATGCTGCAGGGGTATGGGGCTTGAAAGAATCCAGAACGGTAGAGACCATACAGATTTGCTCCGATTCTTGCACTTCAGGGAGATATGGGCTGGATACCAGCAGCTGTACAGAGAAAATGGGAAATGATATGACTGTGGAACCATCTAACCAGAATGGCAGAGAACAGAGTAAATAAGAGAGTATTTAGGTGGAGTAAAGCTCACAGGTCTCCATGGGTAAAGGAGATTTATTCTATTTTTGGGGAGGTGGATATGTTGTATATCTACAGGAACAATTTAAGTTGTAATGTTAACTTGCTTAAACAGAAGTTGTTATTGAAATTTGAAGAAAAATGTTTTATTGAAGCCAAAATTAAGGACATATATGCATATCAAACAGAACCTTAGTCTAGAATTATATGTTACATCTCGTTTATCTAAAACCCAGAGATCCTTGGTTGCACAGCTGAGATCTTTGCCTCTGGCCATTGAGGTTGGGCGATTCAAAAATATTCCAGAGGAAAACCGATTGTGTGTGCTATGTGACCTTGGTGAAGTGGAAAGTGAATCTCATTTCCTCTTGTATTGTACACATTATGACGATCTAAGAGAATCTTTGTTTCTGGATGTTACACAGCAAATCTCAAAAATTAGTATGCTTGTTTAACTATGATGTATTTAAATTAGCAAACTTTGTCTCAAAGGCTTGGAAAAGAAGGCAAGCTAGTTAGTTTAACTAGATTTAATTTTGTTCTGTGTAGTGTTTTGGATTTATGAGGGTGGTTATCTGAGTGAATGTGAATGCATCTGTGTATGAACACATACATGCATGTATCTGAATACACATGTACCATTTATTGTTATTCCACTTTTAATCCTTGTTTCTATTTGGTTACCACTGTATATGATGTACTCTGGATCTGGCTATCTTGTATATTATTATTTTTTCTGTATATTAATGTTGGTGTCTTGTAAGCCCATGCAGGCTGGGCGTAATCATAAGCATGACACAATAATAAAGCTTCATTCATTCATTCATATGTTTCAATAGGCCTACTAATTAGGGGGTAAAAGTCTTGATAGGGGGGTCAGATTTTAAGCCTTAAACATTTAATTTCCTGCATTCTGGGGACATTTTCTGGAGACATTTTCTGCACCAGGGAAGAGCAAAATTCAAGTGGCAGGTGACAATTCAGAATATAAAAATATAATAGAATATAATGCAGTAATCGGTAGCTTATTATTGTTTTCCCTCTTTCTCTCTGTTCCTCTCTCTCTCACCCCAACCGGTCGAGGCAGATGGCCGCCCACCCTGAGTCATGGTTCTGCTCGAGGTTTCTGCCTCTTAAAGGAAGTTTTTCCTTGCCTCTGTCGCCTAGTGCTGCTCTTGGTGGGAATTGTTGGGTTTCCGTAAATAACATCACAGAGTACGGTCTAGACCTGCTCTTTTATAAAAAGCGCAGAGATAACTGTTGCTGTGATTTGGCGCTATATAAATAAAATTGAATTGAAATTGTTTTTAGCCTAAGTAACTTTTTTTTTGGACAACAAATATATTTACATTGCAGGCTTACTGTGCAAATAAACCTTTCTCAAATCATTTTTATTTAATTAATATTTCTTGGTGCATGTTTTTTTTTTTTTTTCAGAACGTTTTTACCAAATGCTTTTAGAAAGTGGTGGGTAGCCTACATGTCCCCAGGGTCCCCAGTGTTAATGACCCTCCCTCCCTGCTCCCTCCCAGGTTGAGCTACTCCATGCTTACCACTTCACCTCCACTCTCCTCCTGCGCTCTCTCTCTCCCTCGGCCCTGTCACTTTGTCCCTCTGCATCGCTGTCTCACGCCTCCTCCTCTGTCTGGCAGGGGCCACGGCTCTCCTTTACTCCTTCAAGTGCCTGTAAATGCTCTACGTCGGGTACTGCAGCTGATGTTGAAGCTACTGCAGCCCCGGTATCAAACACATCGGTTGTCTTCGCGCATTTGGCGGCAGCCGTCTGAAGAGAGCAGAGGGGGTGGGGGCTAGTAAGAGATGTGATTGGACCAACCCAATGTCAGTATTGAAAATTACCCAATGGACCACTGTTCATGCTTTCATGATTGTTTATATAAATAAATAATTTACGTTACACCGGCCCCAAAGGTGCGATGGCCCACCGGGCATGTGCCAGATTACCGGTCCGGCCCTGCTACTATATTCTATTAATGTGCTTTGCGATTAACAAAAGAACATTTTTTAGATACAAATTGTAAAACCGCATTAATTAATATTCTTATGTTAACAATGGATCAAATGACTATGTGTACTGTGAAAGGGATAATATTAAAGAAGATTCATCCTGGATTCGGAGAGAGAAAACCCCTCCCTGAAGATCTCAAACTACGCAAGGGTTCATATAAGGAGTTCTGCCAGTTTGGTCAGAAACATGGACACCAGTAGCCCACTGGAGGTCAATTGCAGGGATCGCAGTGCTGCTCCTGTTCCTCTCATGTACCGTCCCTTCTTCTGATATCTCCTCCATGCTCTTGCTAACTCTTACACTGCAGACCTTCTTGAGACAGAGGACCTGGACTTCCAGTGCAACCTCAATGGGCTGCAGGTCATGTTTCCGGTAGTGAAGGGGCACTAGCAAAACACAAAACTAGAGAACAATCAGTCAAGGAGGATAAGGAGAGAGGGATGTCTTGGTGTTACCTGTCCAGTGCACCTGTTGTCACCTTCATTTGCACAAAAACAGGTGATTCCCAACCGCTTCCCGATTCCTTCCTAACTGGACAGATTGATCTCCCAGAAGTTTAACTGACTTGATGTTATTCTTTGAAGATTAAGTGTTCCCTTATTATTATTTTTTTTAGCAGTGTATTTAGAAAGCCTCCTCCTAATCCTAAACTAATCTTATTTCATCATTCTGTTTTGCAGATTTCAGGTGTAGAGCTGTTTATCTTCCTCCTTCACTACAAGTCAAACAACCTGTATGACCAAGAGAAGGTTCTTATCATGGGGGACTGCTGCTACGTGAACCCCATGGTGCGCAGGACCTTTCGTTTCCTTGGTAATGTAAATGCAAATACTTCATTAAACTGTACTTATATTAGTATTTTATCCATAATTTAATTGCTTTGGTGTTCTAGATACTATACTGTGAGCACCAGATACTTTCTCGTGTGCACCAGAAACCTTCTCGTGAGCACCACATAGTATCTTGTGAGCACCAGAAACTTTGTCGTGGGCACCAGATACCTTCTCATGAGCACCACATAGTATCTTGTGAGCACCAGAAACTTTGTCGTGGGCACCAGATACCTTCTCATGAGCACCACATAGTATCTTGTGAGCACCAGAAACTTTGTCGTGGGCACCAGATACCTTCTCATGAGCACCACATAGTATCTTGTGAGCACCAGAAACTTTGTCGTGGGCACCAGATACCTTCTCATGAGCACCACATAGTATCTTGTGAGCACCAGAAACTTTCTCGTGGGCACCAGATACCTTCTCATGAGCACCACATAGTATCTTGTGAGCACCAGAAACTTTGTCGTGGGCACCAGATACCTTCTCATGAGCACCACATAGTATCTCGTGAGCACCAGATACCTTCTCGTGAGCGCCAGATACCTTCTCGTGGGCACCAGACACTTATCTCGTGGGCACCAGACACTTATCTCGTGGGCACCAGACACTTATCTCGTGGGCACCAGATACTATCTCGTGGGCACCAGATACTATCTCGTGGGCACCAGACACTTATCTCGTGGGCACCAGACACTTATCTCGTGGGCGCCAGACACCTTCTCGTGGGCACCAGACACTTATCTCGTGGGCGCCAGACACTTATCTCGTGGGCGCCAGACACTTATCTCGTGGGCGCCAGAAACCTTCTCGTGGGCGCCAGAAACCTTCTCGTGGGCGCCAGACACCTATCTCGTGGGCGCCAGAAACCTTCTCGTGGGCGCCAGACCCTATTTCGTGGGCACCAGATACCTTCTCGTGGGCACCAGACACTATCTCGTGGGCACCAGACACTATTTCGTGGCCACCAGATACCTTCTCGTGGGCACCAGACACTATTTCGTGGCCACCAGATACCTTCTCGTGGGCACCAGACACTATTTCGTGGGCACCAGATACCTTCTCGTGGGCATGGGAAACGTGATTTCCTTGTCTTTTCTTTTGCCCATGTCCCATTAGGGGCTCAGCAGTATTTTTATATTGCAGTGTTGCTACTTTTACTTAAGTAAAGGATCTGAATACTTCCTCCACCACTGTGTTGATGGTATTGATTTATTTCAATTGCATTTTTAACTAAAGTTGATCTCTGCTGTCTTAATATGTGTGAATGTCAACATGCTGCTTTTAAATGCACATCTAATCTGTGTATCTCTATAGGTGTTTACGTCTTCGGTCTGTTTGCAACAGACATCTTTGTCAATGCAGGTCAGCTGGTCACAGGAAGACTGGCTCCCCACTTCCTGTCTGTTTGCCAGCCCAATTACACTGCCCTCGGCTGCCAGGACGCGGCATACTATGTGAGCCAATCAGATGCTTGCACCGGTGACCCTGATGACATCATGAGAGCCAGAAAGAGTTTCCCCTCCAAAGAGGCTGCACTGAGTCTGTACACAGCTGTTTACCTGGCAGTGAGTGGCTCTGTCTACTCTAAATGTGTAGAGATCAGCATAAATTAAACGTTAAACGGTTAAAATAAACGGTTTATCTCTGCTAAAGAAAGTGTGAGCCCTACCTTAACAGATAACTCTAGTGTCACACAAAGAAATAAATCTTCCTTTTCAGATGTATGTCATGTGCTGTATCGGTTCCAGTGGAGGTCGTCTGACTGGCCCCCTCCTCAGTCTCTCAATGGTCAGTCTGGCTGTGCTAACAGGCATCAACAGAGTGGCAGAGTACCGAAACCACTGCACTGATGTGATTGCAGGACAAGCCATTGGGGGAGCTATTGCTGTTTTTCTGGTCAGTTATTATTCATCTTATGCCACTTTTTCATTGGATGGTACCAGCTCAACTCGCCTCGACTCGCTTTGGTGCCCCGTCCTCCGTTTTCCACCGCAATGTAGCTGGTCGTCAAAGCGACAACGCATGAGTATAATGAAGAGGTCCAGGATTCGAGTTTATGTTTTAAATTCATTAACAAACTTGATAATCATAAAGTTCTTAAAATAACATGGACCACAAAAAAAGGAAAAAAAGAAACAACCATAAAACGCAGAAGTTTGGCAAGTCTGGGGCGATGATCAGGTCTGTCTGTTTTGGAGAGGAGACGGCCGCAGTTTGTAATTCGGCTACATCTAGAATCCTCTGGAACAAAGAAGAAATCCTAAACTAAAAACAAACTGAGCTAGGGCAGCAGTGTTTTTACATCACCTTTTGGTATTGCCTCAGCTTGCTTGGAACCTTGACAGAGGTGATACAAAAAAAAGGTACCAGGTACTTTTTCTCCAAAACCAAAAAAAGGCGACTCGAGCTGGTACCATACGGTGGAAAAGAGGCTTTAGAGCTGTATTTGCACATATGCACACATCTAATGATATATAAGAGACTTTTCAGTAGTTTATTGAATGTTTATTATTATTATTGGTACGTGCGGAGGGAGGTGGGGGGTATTTTCACGACAAAAAAACCCGTTTCAAAACATCCCCCCTCTGTTTCTTTACAAATCGCACCCTGTTATAGCCTCATAAACAGATAACATTTTGGCATGGGTGGTTCAGCCTGAGAGAGAGAGAGATTGAGAGGAGAGAGAGGGAAAAAGGTGTGTGAGTAGCCATTTCCTGCGAACTAACTATTAATAACAACATTTTTAATTTTTAATTAAATTTGCAAAGGAAAGTTTCAATTCAGGTTTTTATTTTCATGAAAAATTCCACCAAAAAATAATTGTTGTAGTTTTTACACTATTACACCACCATTTTTCCTGTTGCGCACCTCCTAGAGGCTGCTCACGCACCCCCCACACTTTGGGAAAAGAAAAGCCTATATTTGGGACTTTGCTGTGTTTCACTATATAGCCTCTTGCTTTTTGCTTTGTTCAGTCATGATCTATCTCATGTTGTGCCAGTTCTTTGCCTGCCTGTTAGCTTGCCTGTTTGTTCACTTTTGATTCCTCCAGGATATATGTTTCACACTCGATCATCTCACTGGATTATTGCCTTTGTTGGAATGTTTAGTGTGGACTCTCCTGGACTTTGCCTGTAAGAAGCCACCTTTGCTTGACCTCCTGTTTAGTTTATTTAGACATCTAACTAACTACAGTCAACAGTCTAATGGAATGTTTGTTCTTAGTGATTAAAATTTTTAATTGCAATTAATCGCATGATTATGCACAAAATTGAATAATGAATTCTAAAGTAGTGTATTGTGCACTTTTAATTTAAATGTACTGGTATATACACAGAAGTGCAATAACATTTGCAAACACTTTAAACAAATAAGGTGCCTTTTACCAGCAGTTTTCCCTTTGCACAGTAGCAATAAAATATTTATATAAATCTGTTTTCTTTTTTTCTGAACAGGGATCAGCAGAAACATTTTTCTTTTATCAGGGAGCAGCATAAAAAGTGTATGTTCAGAGGCAAGTGTCCCTGTTAGAGTGAGGTGAAGTGGTCGAGCACAGCGAGCGCGTTCCCTTGAAACTGTCACGGTTGTGCTCGCCTCACGCACAAGCCCGGCCGCTGCCAAAGTTGAATGGTCTGGACTTTTTTGTACGCGCCGCGCAGCACAAATCATTGCAAGAGAGACTGATCCTCGCTGTTTGTGAGTTTCCAGAATCTATTACTGTTTACTAAATATCAGGACATCAGCAGGAGAGAATTCACACGGAAGAGCGTTCCCTCCAAAACTAGATGAAGGCCTGTCAGGTAAAGTTATGTAGCCCATAATTTTAACTTAAGTTAAATAGGCTACAGCAGTGTAGTGCACAGAAGCCATTGCCATGGTTACTATCCATAGAGCGCCTGCTGTTTCCTCGCGGAGCGCTTGTCCTTGTCTCCTGTTCACCGGTGTAAAGAGTGACCCCGCGGGGCCAAGCGACTAGGCTACGTTGTGATTTCAAGAACGTTCCTAAGACCGACATCTTGCCCAATACTAATCAGCATGCAGTGTGTAGCTATCTATGGCGTTTGATCGCTTGTCTGGCTTTTGTTTATCTACTTCTCCCACACGCTGAGTCCAGCGTTGTCTGCTGAAGCCTCCCTCCACTGCTTGTTTGGGTGGCTGATTTGCAGGCTGATCAACATCCCGCCCCCTCCTGTGACCCAGGGTTTGACTGTATGTGTATTCAGAGCCAGTGAGCAACGGACTTACAAATTAATAATAATAAAAATAAAAAATAAAATAAAATAATTGGCGGCGTTAATTAATTAATTCGTTAACACAATCAGCCTATAACGCGTTAACGTGCCCAGCCCTATTTTTTTATGACCTTTACATATAATTTGCCATGAAATAATATGGTAAACCTAGATATACTACAGCCGGTACTGTAAACAAGAAGTCAGAATTACAGCTGTATTGTCCAGAAAACAGAAAATCAACAAATCTGTCAAAGAAATAAAAAGCAATCAATACCAAGTCTTTAACATTTCAGTAACCCATGAATTTACCGATGAGCCAGACTGTGCAGACTGCAATCTTCATCAGATTCAGTGCCTTGTCTGGACCGTATTTGCAGTATTTATTTAAAATAAATTACTTTCCCTCACATTTGTCACATTTTAAGCTTTTTCAAACTGACCCCTTTTCAGAGAGTCAGACCATCATTCTGCCACCGACAGCATCCTTAATGGAAAACTGGTCTAATGCACTAACTTGCTGCAGGACACATACACAAGGCACACAAGTTGTTGTTGCTTGAATGAACTTGAATTCGTGTTTTGTGTAACAAATCATGTACGACAGTCTTGGCTGGGACAAAAAGATGGGTCACAAAAACAATCTAAACATATAATGATGAAGCTCTGTCTCCCTCCAGTCACAATACCTCCGCTAAAACAGCTCTCTGTGTTTGGCTTACTCTTTTGTCTACAAAAAACCTTTTTTGGTCGTGCAAACAGTTGATTTGTCTGGAAGAAATAATTCCAAATGATTAAAATGACTGTATAGGACTGTGTCTTCTTCTTTCTCTCTTTCCAGGTGGTGTTTGTGGTTCAGTATTTCAGAAAGAGACCTGTGATTTCTCATAGTCCGTCAGATGCAGGCACAGCTAACACCAATGAGGCTTCACCCCACATGAATCACAACATGGAAGCCAGTGACAGTTACATTGTTTCACAGGTGAAGCATACATTTTACACATGTAGTTCAATGCTGAGTGAGCACCGATGCCAGTTTGTTGAAGTTGTGTAACAAAAATAGAATAGAAAAATAGTTAAGTCTTTATACATTTTAACTGTTTTAAATTCTTCAGACTATATAATGCTTCAATATAATGTTTGATTTATTTTGAAATGTTGTATTTGTGAATTTAATACTTTCATATAAGATAAAGAGGTTCAAATATATATATATATATATATATATATATATATGACTTTTACAAAAACTATCAATCTTTTCATAAAATAATATAATATTTGTTTTTCGTAAATATCTAAAGTCATAGTCCTAAAGAAATAAAATAATTTGGTTCATGAAAAAACACAAAATGAATGACAAATAGTTTCAGTTTCGTTATTGCAAAACACACATTTCCTCAACATCAATCCTGAATCTTAACACAACTGTTGTGTATTTGATACACACATATTAGCAGTGAGTGCAGCGGTAACGTGAGATCCTATTAACGCTAGGGCACCCCTGGGCACCTCCCTAGGGAGGTGCCCAGGGGAGCATCCTAACTAGATGCCCGAACCACCATAGCTGTCTCCTTTCGACTCAAAGGAGCAGAAGCTCTGCTGTGAGTTTCTTCTCACCCTATCTCTAAGGGAGACGCCAGCCACGCTCCTGAGAAACCCCTTTTCAGCCAATTGTACCCGGTCATGACCCAGCCTTCATGACCACAGGTGAGGGAAGGAACAAAAACTGACCGGTAGATCAAGAGCTTTGCTTTCCGGCTCAGCTCTCTTTTCATCGCAACGGTGCAGTAGAGCAAATGCAATACTGCCCTACCTGCTCCGATTCTCCAGCCAATCTACCACTCTATTGTCCCCTCACTCGTGAACAAGACCCCGATAATTGTGAGTGGCGCCCCAAAAACCACATTCCTGCATACAGAGGCGTACAGAAACACAACTTTATGCAATCGCAAACTTGCAGTCTTTGATCAGCATCACGGACAGCAGCCAAAGAGTTAAATCTTACAGCCTGCCCTCGACTCAAACCTGCCGTCTCAGACTGTCAACCAGCTGAAATGGCTTTAGCCAGCTTGAAGTAACAAATCAACACAAAGTAGCTGACACAGTATGTCAACACCCACAGAGCAAACAACAAAAGCACAGCAACTCATTATGCCAACTAGTGTTGTAGTCAAGACCGCCCAAACCGAGACCACGTCAAGACCAAGACCAGAGTTTATCGAGACTGAGACAAGACCAAGACTTTTAGGGGCTGAGAGCAGTGGAGACCAAGACCGAGGGAGGGCGAGACAGAGTCAAGACCAAGACCAGTTCCCTGCATTGCATGGCACGCAATAAAATGTGGAACGAGATCAGAGGTACTTATCAAAGTGATCTGAAAGATCCACATTCCCATTAAAACGTTAATGGTAACAACACATGTTTAATTAGGGTTATTGGTTGCATTTGAAGCAATATGTTTTACTTCCAGTTAGTAAGTTAACAAATGTTAGGATGTTAACAAATCAGACAATGCAAAAGCAATTTATTGATATTCCCAAAGTTATGGTCTTG
>NW_025744021.1:0-11803 GCF_021292245.1 Micropterus dolomieu
AGTGACACAGTGGTGCGGCCTAGCTCGGTCTCCCAGGAGGAATTGCTGGAGCTGATTGACAAGATGAACCGTGACTGGAGGGTCAGCGGCCTGTTGGTGCAGCTGCCACTTCCCGGTAAACACAGGAGGCGCAGCTGCACATCAGATTTTCTTCACATGACATCAAAGTTAAATAAATTAGTTGCTCTGTGCAGTTACATTTTCACTACAGTGATTGGTAGTTTTTTCTTAACGTGAAAAAAAAACATGCTATATGAAAATTGGAACAAGGTGGCTCGTAGTTAAATAAGTACATTTCCATTATTGTTAAAGCTTTCTTTGTTTCTTACACTTGATTTTTTAAGTTGATTGACAATATTGAAAACATCCACATATTGTATATTTAGAACTGCATGTAGTCCCACTGTATGATATGGTGGTCAACAATTAGCCGTTATGTTCCGCACCTTATTATATGTAATATCATTGAGTATCTGTCCTACTCCCTTCCCTGTTCAGATCACATCAATGAGCGAGCGGTATGTAATGCCATCGCTCCAGAGAAGGATGTGGATGGCTTCCATATTGTGAATATCGGTAAGCTGTGTCTGGACCAGAGATCCATGGTGCCTGCCACACCTGCAGCTGTTTGGGAGATCATCAAACGAGCAGGTAAACCACAAAAACCTCTGTTTTGTAACCTGGTTTTCATAGTGTTTGTCTGTTCTTTTTTTTTACTTTGCCGCAAAAAAATAATCCCATAGCGGACAATGAAGAACTATTAAACTGAATGATGTTGAATATTGAAACCTGTTAATTTAGTCTTTATCATTACTTTATTGTATTATTAATTTTATTTGTATCAATCTTAATATTACTTAATAAAAACACATTTACAGTAAATTGCTTTCCTTTACTGCAATTGTGCTCTGTAACTCACACTGTGTTCATATGCTCTTCACCACACCTCAGTTTGTTTGATCTTCAATTACAACATTTTAATAAGTCAATTCTGGACTCAAAGTGAGGAGCTGCTTTGTCTTTTTATGTCTGGCCCACGAGATGGCGCCTAACAATCATTTTCCCACTTGCACTTAAAATCTGTGGAAATGCGCTGGAAGACTCATTCAACTTCGCTACCAAGTCTGTCAATTAAGAACTTTGGCTAAATGTGCTATGTCAACTGTATGTAAGCAGGGAAATGTAGTGTGTTGGCTCTTTATCACAAACTAGTCAAACAAACTATACTTTCTGAAAGAAACTTGTTAAGAGAGACATTTGTATGCTGTGTGGTGATTTAATGCAGGATTTAGTTTCTGACTGCTCTGAGATGCCATGCAAGAAATAAAAAGGGTTACAGGTATAATAAATAAAAGTTCCAATACTGTATGGACAATTGGCTCCCATGTGAAGTGTGGGGGAAGCACTTACTCTTGAAACCCAGTAGAGAGCGTTGTTGTTCATGCACAAAGAGAGTTCAACCTTCAGTCAAACTCCACTGCTGGTTAGTTCAGCTTTGGTAACTGTTGTTGCCAAGAGGCCTCTTCAATAAATCAGGGATAAAGATTCTGTGAGAGTGTGAGAGGGCAATGCTTTGATGCTGTGTTTAATATGATCAATGATAGTATTGATGATACGTGTCCTCTGTGGAGGAATGAGGGAGCCTGATGGCTGTTTCCACTATCAGTTACTATCTATCAGCAAGCAGAGAATATTTGCAATACCCACGTGAGACTTGTTTAAGCAGCTTGGGATTCTTTCTGTTGTCCCTTAAGAATGTGTTGAGGATAGTAGTGTGAATCTCTCTCTCTCTCTCTCTCTCTCTCTCTCTCTCTCTCAGTCCCACTGCTGGGCTTTTTGGGCAGGGAGGAGTAGAGGCAGTGTTGACCATCAGGTTGAGATAGTTTGAGATGTTCTTTCCAGTAAAGCAAGTCCTGCACTGTAATCTACTTGTCCATCTGAATGCTCGGCTGTTACAAAGACTCCAGGCAGTATGTTTAGTAATTGAATGATTTACGGGTTTATCGAGTCCCAAAGATTACATATCCTACCACACCTGAAAAATGTTTTAAACCATTTAACCATGAAGATGCCGGGCTAAATAAAGGCTTGTAATGTACCCTATCTCCTTGCAATACCTAAGATTGCTTGAAGAATGTTTTTGAAGAATACCAGCTTTTTTCCGTCTTCAACAGCCTTTTAAGGTTACTTGGATTTCTCAATTTTAAATTAAGTCAACAAGTTGATTGGGGAAGGTGAGAAATAATACTGTCATTACACAGATAATTCATGCATAAAACATAAAGAACTGACTAAAGATGTAAATAAATGAATCCACATAGAACGTTTCATAGACTGTGTTTGTTAATTGACAACACAACTGGAAAACATCCATACATTTAACATAAACCTTATCAGCAAACGGAGGTAACAGGTCTGATAAACACATACCTGTCCTCCTATTATCATTCACCTTAATGGCTTTGGTGTCGGCTGGTAATAGATGTAGTAACTGTCAAAGACATTGTGGTGCATCCCCTCTCCACACGACCGTGTGTTCAGTCGTTTTGTGCTTATCACACAATTTTGCTGCTTGCATATTTTTGTCTCACCTCAGCAACACATTCACTCATTCATAACGTGTTGAAAATTTACCCATGAAAAATGTGTTTGTGTAGGTATTGAGACAGTGGGAAAGAATGTGCTGGTCGCTGGTCGCTCCAAAAATGTTGGAATGCCCATCGCAATGTTGCTGCACACTGATCGCAACCATGAACGCCCCGGTGGTAAGTGTGTGTGTGTCTGTGTGTTTCAGATGAGTCAGAATTGTAATATAATTGCTGTGCTGCTGATATTGGCCAATTACATTGCACCATCTTGGCTTTCCCTGAAAGATATTTGATGGTTAAAGCTTTTGTCAGGACTAGCTGCTGCTCACTTTTTTAATCAGGCGTTAAATGCTGATGCACATCCTGCCGGAAGAGTTTAAAGGGGGAAAAAAAAACAGGGAGTGTGAATGAAAGGTTCAAACAGGCTGAGACTTTTGGCATTGTGCACCACCTACAGATAGATCAAATGTCCTTATAAGGGTGTAGGAAGAAGGGAGAGGATTTGGAAAGGCATTGTGTGGAATTTTCTGTTTAGATGAAGCAACAAGATATGTTTGACCTGTCAAAAGTATATCACTATAACAAATCAACTACATAACTTGTTAATAAGCCAGCTCTAAAGGTGCTGGTGAGGAGATTTTGTTACTGTGCTGCCAGGCTAGCTGTTTCTAAATCTATTCCTTTAAGAATACAGAATATGAAATGTGCATACGCATGGATTAAAGTGCTGGGTGTTATAATCTTTTGGAAGGTCGTCACCTAAAAGTGATCTTTGCACCTTCATCGGACATAAAGGTAATTTGACAGAAACATAGCTGCTGTCCCCCGCTGTCCATCACTAAGAGGGCTGTGTCATGGGTTGCTTTGCTGGTGAAATTGTAGACCCAGTCTATGGTGGTCTTATCCAGATTGAGTATGTAATGTAATGTAATCATTAACATTACGATTGTTATCATTAACACTACTTTAAATATCTGTACCATTTTTCATTTAGTCTATACCAACATCACCTTTACTGTCTGTACCTCTGTGTGTGTATATTGTGTAGGCTGCCTCCCTCCCCTCTCTCTCCTTCCATCCCTCTCTTTTTCTCTCTGTTCCTCTCCTGCTCTCTCTCTCTCTCTCTCTCTCTCTCTCCCCCTCCTTCACCCCAACCGGTCGAGGCAGATGGCCGCCCACCCTGAGCCATGGTTCTGCTCGAGGTTTCTGCCTCTTAAAAGGAAGTTTTTTCCTTGACTCTGTCGCCTAGTGCTGCTCTTGGTGGGAACTGTTGGGCTTCTGTAAATAGCATCATATGAGTATGAGAGTATGGTCTAGACCTGCTCTTTTATGAAAAGCGCTGTGAGATAACTGTTGTTGTGATTTGGCGCTATATAAATAAAATTTAATTGAATTGAATTAATGCTTCTGATACATGCCATTCAACATTATAACAAACCAGAACACCCCTTTGAGTTACCACAACACGTCTGTCAGAGAATAAAAAGGAAGAGATTGTTGGAAAACTATTGATCTGCCCTTCTCAGGCTTCACATAGACTAGTGAATGTAATAAATAACTTCTTTTGTGTTTTAACAAAACAAGATCAGAAAAACAATAGGTTAATTGAAATACCAATAATAAATAGCAAAGGCAATAGAAGAAACAAACACACATAAAAATAAAATTATACCAGCAAAGTCAACCCAAATCAAAAGCCAAGTAAATAGATTTGTCTATAACGTCTTTTAAAACATGCCAGCAGGAGGAGTTTGCTGTTCTAAGATCCAAGGAGAGGGTGCCATAAAAACAGAAAGCAGCCTCACCAGATTTCCACTTTAGGAACTTGTCAAAGAAAGGCAGCAGAACAGGCTGAAAAGGCTGAGAATTCTTCCGAAAAGCTCTTGTTCTTGACATAAATTGTAAGGCAGCTGCTGATATATATTAGGGTGCTAGATTATTTTAGGCTTTGTAATTAAGTATAGGGACTTTAAAATCAATTGTATTTTAGGATTTAAAGGAACGTAACGAAAATCCTTAACCCAAACAAACCCTTTCTTTTAGATGTTTAAAAACCTTAGGCTTGAACTGTTAAAGCTTATAAGCTTGTACACACAGAGTATCCAGGGGTATTTTGCTATTATTTGCAAAGCCAACTGTCAACACACCAAGTTTACTTAGATAACCTTCCATTGTGTGTTTTATTGACCTGGAAACTAAGCAAGTGAAAGCATGTCAGACCCAGATACATCTTAAAAGATGTAGAACTTGTATTTTTAACATAGCCGAAGTAGAATTTTGTGCATTACTATTCCTTGAAATACAAGGCTGTCAAAAGTGCACCAACATAAGCCATGAAGCTAAAAACAAGCACCTGGTCCAATTTTATGAAAATTTGGGTCAGGTCTCTTCTTTTTTTCTCTCTTCCATACACACGCTCCCTTTAGGTATGTGACCTTTAGGCTTGATGTGCTGCGACTTGCCTTTCTTTTGATTTCCAACTCTTTCTCAGCTTCCTATAGATGCCCTCCCACTGCAATCTCACACCTGTACTCCTGCTGGCACTGTCATTACCCCACCACCACCTGCCACAAAGTGTGCTGGAGGATGCAGCACTGTTTTGAAGTTTTGAAGAGAATTTCAGGCTCAAGTCTAACATAGTTAACACAATTATAATAGACAGGCTATAATAAAAAATATATTTAGAGTGTGTGCACACAAATTATATATATAATCATTTCTCTTTTTCTTATCTTTGGCTAGTCCATAGTTCTATTGAGCTATGCAGGTTCTCTAGATTTTATGTGGTTGTGAGAAATCCTCATCTGAAACTTGTTCATGTCAACTCAGTTCAATCGGGGTGGAATTTTGTTTTGCTCGCAGCACTAACAAATTACATACTTTGAACAAAAGCTGCTTGCTTCTACTTTTACAAGCTTGTAAAAACTCTGACTGACTTTTCTTTTATACACTACGGAACACTTCTCTGACTATTTACTGCTGAGTGAACTAAGTGTGATCAATCAGTCACTGAAACCTCCTTAGAAGAGGCAGACAGATAAATGAAATAAAACAAAAACAAATAAAAACAGTAAGATTGGATTAACTTTCTTGTCAATAATTGTGAAAATGAAAACAATGGCAGGCCAGGAACACCTGTGTATGAAAAAAATGCAGTTATAGCAAATTACCAAGATGCAACATGTTCTAAAAGGTTTAAATGTTACATTATTATAATAATAACCTAAATTATAATTTCAACGTTTTGTTTTAAATAAATAGCTGCTTGGTCCTGGCACTTTAAAACAGTAAATGGCAGTAAATGAAGTAGCAGCTGAAAATTCAAAATGGCAGCCCAATTAGCTTCATTCCAGCAGAAATGCTGAAAGCTTTGGATATGGAGGGGATATCTTGGATGACTAGCCCAAGGAGTAGCAAACCAGGGTGATTGTTCCCTTGTTCCACCAGGGCTGCTCTTTGTCACCAATCCTGTTTGTGATATTCATGAACAGGGTATCGAGGCGGGGGGTTGGGTTGCGGTTCGGTGGGCTGTGGATCTCACCGCTGCTTTTTGCAGATGATGTGGTCCTCTTGGCATCAATCAGTCTGTAACCTTCAGCACTCCCTGGATCTGTTTGCTTGAATGGGGATCAGCACCTCTAAATCTGAGGCCATGGTTCTCAGCAGGAAACCGATGAAGTGCTCACTCTGGGTAGGGAATAAGTCCTTACCCCAAGTGAGGGAGTTCAAGTACCTCGGGTCTTGTTCGCGAACGAGGGGACAATGGAGTGGGAGATGGCTGGAGAATCGGAGCAGCAGGGGCAGAATTGCATTCGCTCTACCGCACTGTTGTGACGAAAAGAGAGCTGAGCCGGAACAATACCGGTCAATTTTCGTTACTACCCTAACCTATGGTCATGAAGGCTGGGTCATGACCGAAAGAAATAAGTTGTGGGTACAAGCGGCCGAAATGGGTTTTCTCAGGAGGGTGGCTGATGTCTCCCTTAGAGATGATGTGAGAAGCTAAGTCATCCATGAGGAACTGCTGCCCCCGAGCCCGAACCCCAGATAAGCGGTTGAGGATGGATGGATGAGACTTTTTGTGTGATATGGTGCCTCAGCTCCCCCCCCCCCCCCCCCCCCCCCCCGAGTAAATGTTATATTTCATGATTTTTCAAGAGTTTGTTATAACGTTAGCAGGGGCAGTCTGTATTTTAGGAAAGGTAGGCCTCAGGAAATTTTTTTCAGGATAAAGTGTCAGCAGAGGGACAGCAAGTTCTAACACCTTTCATACTGTAGTAATGTCTGAGTTAGGGTTGGGCAATATCTGCAAAATTTCCATCGGACGATGTCTACAATGAAACATCGGGATGGACGATGTCATCGGGTGCGCAGGAGGCAGCAGTCATCTCTTGTGTTCTCGCGCAGACTTCACTCGGTAAAACAAAAAAAAGGTAGACTATTAACGCGCGGACCAGATAAAGCAGTAGGGAACATGTTGATTTCAGTTGTTTGATTGGCTACGTCATTAATAAGCTGATGTGCGGCTCACCTGCTGCCGTGACAACGGATCACAGGAGGAAATATACGGAAAAAAGACGAGTTACATACTACTGATGGAGAAAATGGAGTAGAGGGGGGCGAGAGAGACAGAGAGAGGCGGGGCAAGCCGGGGTGTTTTTCCTGACATGTGTGAGGAAGAGTGGGAAGAAGAGAATTCAGAGGCAGGTGCAAAGTATAGGCTACTTAAAAACAATGATAAGAATGTTGGTGGGCATTAAAACCTGCTTTCACAGGATGGTATAATGTGAAAAATTGAGATTTTTTTTGCTGGGGGGGCAGGGGTGCACGATGGCCCAACCCTAGTCTGAGTAACATTTCTGTTGAGTTTTTAATATATAATTTTTGACTGTTTTAAGCACCAGATATCTCAAAACAGTATCACATAAAACCTAAATAATGTGCAGAGCTCATTACCTCTTGAGGTAGGTGAGATTTTTCTTTTTCTGAATTGACTCCCAATGTCCTGTTTCCTCTCAGGTGATGCCACGGTGACCATTGCCCACAGATGTACACCGAAGGAACAACTGAAGGAGATAACTCGCCTGGCTGACATCATTATTGCAGCTGCAGGTAATTACACCCCAGACACCATCACCATTTTCTCTCATGTATATATAATGTTACAATATTGGATGTTTATATTAAATGTGGATAAAGTTTCAAATAAAGAGGTAAGCGTATGCAAAAGTAATCCCTCAGAGCAGAAAGGTCAGGCTTCATACTGCTCTGAATACTAGGTGTAGTGGTCCCACTTAAAGCCACTGAGGGTTGCATAGACAGGCATCTAATTGAGGCACTCGCCCAGCCACCATAGCCCACTCCAGTGTGATACGATATAATGTTGTTTGCACTTGCCCTTTTGTTTGAATATTTATTGTTCATCGATGATGGTCTTCAGGTAAATACAATAATCCATACTGCCATCCATTGAATGTTACACAGTTTCATACAACACTTGTACGGAGACGCCATTCGTAGCGTGCCAGAGCGAAGCGGTCAAAAAACTATAAGTGCTCCCCTCCGTCCAGCAACACCTGTCACCTGTGCAAAGATTCCTACTTAAATTACCTTTGACCCAAAACAGACAGGAGCCACCTACTGGCCCACTAGAGTACCGTACCCAACACAAAAATCCCATAAATGGCTCTTACACATAGACTGTATATAAAAAGCTCTCACACTAGGTTTCCAACATTTTGTTCTACTTTCCTACCTAGCTCACGCCAGCTAGGCAGTGGTGTCCTTATACAGCCATCTGCTCGTGATCTGCTGCAGAGCTGCTCAGTCTGTCTCAGTTATTCTGCTCGTAGCACTTTCTCGAGCAGCACTAAAGCTAAGTGTGCTCTGCTCAGCACTACTCTTCAGGTTTTTGGGACTTGAGAAAGTGCTTTTCGGTTGTGAAAGAAAGTGAGTTAGTTTCTTGATAGACAGATGGCCTTACTTGTTGCTAAAGTAACCGCTAACTACTGCTAATGGTAGCTGTTGTTAGCTAGTTAGGTCAGTTAGCTCAGTTAGCCATGCAGCTAGAGGCCCGTCTGTTTGGAAATTCCATAAAATGTGATCCAGTTTCACTAAAATCTGTGAAAGTTCTAAATTATGTGTGTTTTTGTACAGTAATCAGTGAGGCTCCGAGCAGATCGGCCAGGCCAATACATCAGCCCCCAGAAACACTCTGCTCTGGCGGCGTCCACCGGTTTTCCCAAATAATCAAATTCAGCGCCCCATATCACTGTTTTCCAAGTTAAAACTGTCATTTCCCTCGAGCACACTGCCAAGAGAATGAGGCAATGCATGCTCACTGCACTGGGTGTATCGAGAGAATGAAGAATAAATTAATCAACTAGTCATTTTATTGCAATTTGTATTGATCAATAATGTTATCGGTAGTTGGTTTGGGGTTTTATATAGTTAATCTGTAATATTGTATTACTGTTAAAATCTGACAAGTACACAACAATTTTGAATAGAGTCGATTAAGTAAATATAAACTATTTTTGAATCAGATTGTTGCCTTTTTGATTTGTTTCAAAAACTAATTTCTTTTATTTTCACGCAAGGTTGCAGTGTCTGTACACTCTCTAACAGGGCCCCAGAGCCCAGCAATGTCCATTAAATTTGTCTGTTGTTTTGTAAGCACAACTACTGTAGAGATATTGATGCACTTGGTCACTGCACAATCAAATGGAAACTTACACACAGTCTAAGTAATAACTTTATCGTTCATCTTTGTTTTCACTTTTGAATAACTGGACATTGTTTAACTGGAGAGTTTAAAATGTTTGAGCCAGCATCAGATGCCATTTCGTTATTTTGAAACAGGGAATTACGTGGCATGATGACGTAACATGCAAGAACAATTGTGAAAGTGCTCACTAGCCCTCACTTGATGTGATCTCGCCTGAAGTTTCGGTATAGTTACCTTTGACTCTGCTCCAACTGCTGTCACAGCTTTTCTGAAAAACAGTAGTGATCTGTGGCAGCTGGAATGTGAGACAGTCAGTCAATGTGGGGCAGAAGTATCAGTCCAAAGTCTCCAAATTAACTTTATATGCCTCAGGCGGTTTATAGTGCCTTTCCCTGATGACTAAACGCAGCTCTCTGTCTAGGGCATCTCATTTTCTTTTCATCCACCGACATTTGGAAATCAGTTATACTGTGCTGTATGATTATGTGGACCCCAGCGTACAACTATCAAAAACTGTTTTCATAGGAGGCTGAGGTATCAACTTATTCTCCTATGCTGCCTTTTAAGTCTGAAGCGAAGTGGTAATTGTCATGGTATTCTACTAGTGATTAAAAGGAGATGAAAAGCATCGCTACAGATAGGAAAAGAAAACTCTCCATTCAGCCATTCAGTGGCTGATATGAACTCTATGGAACCAGCAGAAATGTTTATCTCCATTCTGATGTGGGTTGTGGGTTATGTAGTGTCTGCAGATGAACTTTAATGTCTGGTTGTCTGAGTCGAGTCAACATGTTCAGCATGAGCAGCCGAACAGTTTGATTAATTGTAACTTTGGTATTTGCAGCACTAAATCACATTGTCAAGGTCCTGCTTTATTGCCTGGTCTTGAGATGCTGTGTTGAAGAAGGACCCTGTGGCAAAGTCTCATCTCAAAGATCTAAATAATTTCAGATGATCTTTAGCTCCCAAGGTGCACATTAAATTCATTTGTGTTTAATCACGTTACCACAACACTTGGGGCCAGGTAGTTCTCCAGGAATAATGCTCACAATGCACAAACAGAGGGGGAGGGGAAATCATTTTCTCGGAACAATTAACAAAGCTTTAAATTAGTATCTTCTGTAACTGTAAACCCCTCCTTGGTTTCTGTGCACAGGTGTTCCTTGCCTGATTACAGCAGACATGGTGAAAGAGGGTGCAGCAGTCATCGACGTAGGCATCAACCGGATACAGGACCCGAAAACTGGAAAACTCAGACTCATCGGTGACGTGGACTTTGAGGGTAAATAAACAAAAAGTTAATTAGAAATTCTTCAGACAGGAACGTTTCTGTGAAACTGTGTTGCGAATAAAGTGAACAAAGCTGCAGCTTTCAGTAAAAAAAAAGGTTTAAAACATTCTGTCCTGTAGTCTAATACCACTTGTACCTCAAGAGGCGATAGTCTGACAGTAAAGCTCGGGCCTACCCCCACACAGTTTCAACTGGGAGATGTTTACGAGCGGCGAGTTCTATTCGTTACACAGGCTCTCTTAGCTCATTTAGTCTAATATATAAACAAAATAAACGCATAAAAAGAAAAGAAATGAATTTATTTCTACAAAACTGGTGTATCATGTTAGATTTCCTTAATGTAGCTTTTTGTGTCTGTGAAAATATCCACTCTCACCACAGTGCTAATAGGATTAACACACTACAAGTTTATTAACACAGACAAATAAATATACAGTGAGGAAAATAAGTATTTGAACACCCTGCTATTTTGCAAGTTCTCCCACTTAGAAATCATGGAGGGACCTGAAATTGTCATCGTAGGTGCATGTCCACTGTGAGAGACATAATCCAAAAAAAAAAAAAATCCAGAAATCACAATATATGATTTTTTAACTATTTATTTGTATGATACAGCTGCAAATAAGTATTTGAACGCCTGAGAAAATCAATGTTAATATTTGGTACAGTAGCCTTTGTTTGCAATTACAGAGGTCAAACGTTTCCTGTAGTTTTTCACCAGGTTTGCACACACTGCAGGAGGGATTTTGGCCCACTCCTCCACACAGATCTTCTCTAGATCAGTCAGGTTTCTGGGCTGTCGCTGAGAAACACGGAGTTTGAGCTCCCTCCAAAGATTCTCTATTGGGTTTAGGTCTGGAGACTGGCTAGGCCACACCAGAACCTTGATATGCTTCTTACAGAGCCACTCCTTGGTTATCCTGGCTGTGTGCCTCGGGTCATTGTCATGTTGGAAGACCCGGCCTCGACCCATCTTCAATGCTCTAACTGAGGGAAGGAGGTTGTTCCCCAAAATCTCGCAATACATGGCCCCGGTCATCCTCTCCTTAATACAGTGCAGTCGCCCTGTCCCATGTGCAGAAAAACACCCCCAAAGCATGATGCTACCACCCCCATGCTTCACAGTAGGGATGGTGTTCTTGGGATGGTACTCATCATTCTTCTTCCTCCAAACACGGTTAGTGGAATTATGACCAA
>NW_025744022.1:0-1903 GCF_021292245.1 Micropterus dolomieu
AACAAAAGGATCCAGAGAGAGCTACTTTAAGGGGGGCTAAGCAGTGGCATGTTTAAAACTGGGGGGGCAAATTCCAGTAGACAGAGAGAAGATAATAATGGCTCAAATATTGTGAAGGGCAGGATGCAGTCAGAGCTTTTGATGTTTCAGCAAGAGGAGGAGCTCCACAGCTGAATATGAAAGTCTTCATGTTGGAAGTGAAGAGCTGCTGTGTTCTCTCTTTTGTTCATTCAGTACAAGTGGAAATGATGAGGCTCTGCTTAGTTTGGATGATCATCTTCATGTTTCACACTGGTGAGAAATTAAAAGATGTAGCAGGAGATGTAGACATGAAAATAAATTTTGAATGTATTAAGAGTTTATGCAAAAATAGGTGCAAAGATATTTAATAAAATGTACAAATGTCAGAGTGAAATCTATCATTGTCTTTTTCAGGATCCTCTGAGGATTTAGTGAAACCATTTAAAGATGTAATGCTGGCTTTGGAAGGAGACTCTGTGACTCTCCTGCAACTATTCAGGATCTGTAAACTACCTCTACTGGTATCAACAGAAGTCCAGTTCATCTCCACAGTTTTTCCTCGCAGATTATTCAAAGAAACCAGGTTTTTCTTTTGCACATAACAAAACAGCAAAGGAGTTTCATCTGCAGATCTCCTCTGCTGCAGTGACAGACTCTGCTGTGTACTACTGTGCTCTGCAGCCCACAGTGACAGGAAACACCAAAACTCTGTACCTTTGGAGAAAAGACAACAGAATACTCCACAACGTCCACTAGAGGGAGTCACACACTGTTAAACTTCAGTGTGATGATGAAGGCCTAATTTATTTCAACTTGCAGAATTTCAGTCTTAGTATTATTGGATCTCAGAGCTGCCTTCCCCAAGGCTCCATTTTGGGACCTCTTTTTTTTAAACATTTACATGCTTCCACTGGCTCAGATTATGAAAAACAACAAAATATGTTACCATAATTATGCAGATGACACACAGATTTACATAACCATTTCACCAGGGGACTATGATCCCATACAAGTGCTGAGTAACTGTATTGAGCAGGTCAACGATTGGATGTGCCAGAATTTTCTTCAATTAAACAATTATAAAACTGAAGTTATTGTTTTTGGAGCCAGGGAGGAACGATTGAAAGTCAGTGCTCGACTTCAATCTGTAATGTTAAGAACCACAAATCAAGCCAGAAATCTTGGTGTAGTCATGGACCTGAATTTAAGGAGCCACATTAAGACAATTACAAAGTCAGCCTACTATCACCTTAAGAATATATCACGGATTAAAGGATTTATGTCTCAGCAAGACCTGGAAAAACTTATCCATGCATTTATCTTCAGTCGACTCGACTACTGTAACAGTGTCCTTACAGGGCTCCCTAAGAAATCCATCAGACAGCTGCAGCTGACATGAGTGAGTGAAATTTAACAGCAGATATTAAACATGACTCAGAAAACATTTCGGTTTGGCAAATACTCATTTGTTTCTCTCTCACTTTAAAGAAATATAAATGTCATAGTGAAATCTATCTTTATCTTTTTCAGGATCCTCTGAGGATTTAGTGAAACCATTTAAAGATGTAATGCTGGCTTTGGAAGGAGACTCTGTGACTCTCTCCTGCAACTATTCAGGATCTGTACAAAACCTCTACTGGTATCAACAGAAGTCCAGTTCATCTCCACAGTTTCTCATTGCAGATTTTTCAGAGAATATAGCACGGTGGACCTTTAAACATGAGAAAACAGCAAAGGAGTTTCATCTGCAGATCTCCTCTGCTGCAGTGACAGACTCTGCTGTGTACTACTGTGCTCTGCAGCCCACAGTGACAGGAAACACCAAAACTCTGTACAAAAACCTTTGGAGCAAAGACAACAGAATACTCCACAACGTCCACTA
>NW_025744022.1:1923-4059 GCF_021292245.1 Micropterus dolomieu
CAGCAAGAGGAGGAGCTCCACAGCTGAATATGAAAGGCTTCATGTTGGAAGTGAAGAGCTGCTGTGTTCTCTCTATTGTTCATTCAGTACAAGTGGAAATGATGCAGCTCTGCTTAGTTTGGATGATCATCTTCATGTTTCACACTGGTGAGAAATTAAAAGATGTAGCAGGAGATGTAGACATGAAAATAAATTTTGAATGTAATGTTTTATGCTAACATAAGATATTTAATAAATTCCAAATATCAGAGTGAAATCTATCTTTGTCTTTTTCAGGATCCTCTGAGGATTTAGTGAAACCATTTAAAGATGTAATGCTGGCTTTTGGAAGGAGACTCTGTGACTCTCTCCTGCAACTATTCAGGCTCTGTCTACAACCTCTACTGGTATCAACAGGAGTCCAGTTCATCTCCACAGTTTCTCATTGCAGATTTTTCAGAGAATATAGCACGGTGGACCTTTAAACATGACAAAACAGCAAAGGAGTTTCATCTGCAGATCTCCTCTGCTGCAGTGACAGACTCTGCTGTGTACTACTGTGCTCTGCAGCCCACAGTGACAGGAAACACCAAAACTCTGTACAAAAACCTTTGGAGCAAAGACAACAGAATACTCCACAACGTCCACTAGAGGGAGTCACACACTGTTAAACTTCAGTGGTTTATGATGCAGTCAGGATTTGTTGAAGTGGTGATATAATAAAATATTTATTCCCACATAAAAATATTTTTTACAGTGCATCACCCCTTCAGTCTGTTAAATACTCGACTACATGCATCCAGTTGTCGGCAGCACAGCATGAGAGAGAGAGAGAGATTGTTGTTGTTGAGAATTCATGTTTGAGACTTGCTGCTAAAAAAAAACGCTTGTTTCTGGTCCAAAAATTGGATAAACACCGACTTTTTATGAGGAAAATGCAAAATAAGTGACCACAATACGCTAGAGGAGAGAAAAAGAGGAGAAAGAAGAAAAAGAGATACAGTTTGAAGAAGGAGCTCAGAAAACAGCATCAAACTCAAGAGAAACAAACAAGGAGAGAACAAAAATAAACAAGTTACAGCAAACTACTGGACACTGAAATCAGTAAGTTTTTGCATTTATTACCATAAAACAAGTCCCAACTGAAACACTCAAGCTAATAGCTAACACTGGACTGTGGTTACCTAGCAACAGCATCAAACAGCAGTAGTGCTGTTTTAAACACAGAAGCTCGAAGATCAACACCTGTTTCATGATGTCTCCACACTCTGAAACCATCGACTATCCCCCAGCTATCAAAAGCAAAACTGCAAGGTAAAAATATAAACAAACGTTACTTTGAGAAAGACCAGAAATCCTGTTCCTGGACCACTACAAAGATGGAAGATCCTGCAATTTAATCTTCTGGACAGCTGAATGTGTTCAGCTCTCATTACACAGCAATAAAGAGAGCAGGCATTTGTAATGGATGGAAAATAAGTGCACTGGAAGAAAATGACACCAGCAGAATAACAGTAAACCTGTTCAAACATGGAACTGCAACAAGGAGACCTGAGACAGTTTGAGCTCGACTTTCCTGCTATGAGACTGAGAGCTGAGAAGGAGGTCCTCGCAAGCATCTCTCCAACCGTCCTGTTCTGTCCCTGCTCCAGACAGACAGCCTGCAGGTGCTGACACTGATCCTGTCCTGCTCCAGCACTCTGAGGCCCTGGACATCATGAGAGAACAATAGAACTGGTCCAGATCAGAGAGCAGCTGGACCAACAGCAGCCTACCTCTCCTACTGTCAGTGAAAGAACAGGACAGTGTCAACTCACAGCTGAAAGAGTTTCAACAAGAACTAACTCGTCAGAGAAGACAGCTGGATCATCTCAGTGAGGAGGTGAAGGAACTTAGGAAGGACAGAGACAACTGCACAACTGAGTTGGCTACTCTGAGAGAAGAGCTACAGGACAGGGACAGGCTCAGTCTACAAGCCAGACTGAACTCCACACAACCCCCTGTGCCCACCTCTCAGATCCAGACCACATCCAGCCAAACTCTCACTACACCTGCTGAAGGACAACACAGCCCCCCCCTCTCACACAGCCTGGTGCAGACTCTAATCCCCCCCCCTGTACCAACCAGCTGCCTCCATACAAACATCCCAAGCCAAGA
>NW_025744023.1:0-23531 GCF_021292245.1 Micropterus dolomieu
CAGTCTTGACCTTCCTTCGGCACCTGGCACTCGTGCGCTCTCCTCTTAGTAGTGCCACTTTTATTGCACACAGGGGCAGGCGGGGTTTTCGGCACGGTTTAGTGGGTATCTCGTTCCCATAGTGTCGAAGGGGAACGTCTCGGGTTACGTATGTAACCCTTGTTCCCCGAGAAGGGGAACGAGAGACTGCGTCGGTCCGCCGCACCTCTCTCCCCGCCTGAAGCGCCTGCTTCATAGTTTAAGCTAATGATGAGTGTGTACAGGTGTGCTTTATACTCCTCCGGTTATTCCGTCACACCTTACCGTTCTAGCAACAGGCCAATAGGATTGGAGTGATTTCATTCACGTTCAGACCTGCTTCGCCTAGAGGCGTTCCCATAGTGTCGTAACCGACGCAGTCTCTCGTTCCCCTTCTCGGGGAACCAGGGTTACATACGTAACCCGAGACGTTTTGTGCACACTTCACTTGTAGCTGGAAAACAGAGCTGTACCCAGACGCTGTTTTGCTGTCCACTTGGATGAAGATGTTTCAAAGTTTGATCTCAGAAACAGGATTTATGGTCATGAGGCAGCTCATAAAGCCTTCAACATGCTCCGGCCAACAAACTTACAATTTATAACTATCACTTTACTATCATATATTGAATAGGGAAAAGTTTAACCTTGTATGGGAATTTCAGATGAATGGGGTTTAGGTTTAAAGCAAGGCACCTTGAGACTCCGCAGACAAAACCTTAAAATTACTTGTCTGAACAGCTGTTTTTCAAATTACTTGATAACTAAAAGAGTTATCCTGTAAAGTTTACTAACTTCCTTCTAAAATGGTAATTTTACCACATCCTTTCCTGATTTCTTCACTCTAACCAAAAAAAGAAAGGAAAAGGAGCATTTTAAAAGCATGCAGATTTCCCCTTTTAATTATGTGCAGGACACGTATTTAGTGGATGCTGCTGCAGCTTCCAGCCGAGGGGGAGAAGAACTGTGTTCAGCTGAGACTCTCGCCAAGTTTGAAGAGTATGTCCGGAAGTGTGAGGAGGCGGTCGGACTACAAGAGGAGCTGCGGGAGCAGGAAGCCCTTATAGATATCATCACGGTGCAGATGCATGAGGAGCTTAACCACCGCTGGATGCAGCGCAGAAAAGAGGTGCAGAGCAAAGAGACGGAGCCCGGCGATGTTTAAAATGTTTTTAACAAATAATTCAGTCTGCTTTGGGGTCGCTGTACTGTTATGACAACCGATTTTCACATGTTACCACCACACAAGAGTTAGTTCTAAAGTTTGTTAGCAACGACCCTCATTGACAGAATGCATTTGCTTGCCTTCAACCACTGCAATGACATGCTACAACCTAAATGTAACATTAAATCTAAAAGGAATAACCCTCTCTAACAGCTCTTTTAAAAAAGTATGAGGACCCGCCACAATATCCTCAGTTTCCCCAAATGTCCTCAGATAGTACAAGTACACACACACACACACACACGCCACCTTAAGTGTCTTTGAATTTAGGACAGCATCACTGTCAAACAAGGGGAAGTTACTGTATTACAAACACTCTCCTCTGGTCTGCACTCTCTCATGTGGCTCTCTTTTCATTTGCCACTTTGTTTCGCACAGGAACATAAATTAGCCTGACCCGACAGAAAAAAACCTTTATCTCACATGCGACATGTGTGAATACGTACAGTATTCGCAGAGGAAAACATGAGCACATTCCTTGTCTTTTGTTTCAGAGGTGAAGTCTGTGTAGTGTGTTTCCCACATCGTTGAATGGGGTCAAATAAATGTCAGGTTTTGATTATGTGGAGTGTCCGCAGAACTCTGGAGCCATGAGAGGAGATTCAGGAATCTGAAGTGTCCGTCTCTAAAGCTTTTCGCTGAGCTGGCCTTAAAGGGACAAAAAGGGTTTGAGGAATGTCAATTTGAACATTTTTCTCTCTGGTATGCAGTCAGAGCTTTTGTACAAGCCTGTCTGATTAACTCTTTGTCTCTATTATCGCTCAAGTATGTCCAAGATTCTGTCTTTAATTACAACTTCCTGACATGTACATAAACTCACGTCCTTGTGCGCACTAACAAAAACATGCCAGGCCCATTACAAAGAAAACATCACAGTCTTTGTTTCGGGGTCATCACAGGGTTAACAGGTCATATTATCAGAGGTTAAAGTTACTGAAGCATCGCTGCCATCTGACTCTCTGCTGGGGGGTCGTGAAGGTGAACAGTAGGGGAGGAAGAGCCGATAAAGGAAGCACACTTTAAGCAGCAGGACTCCCTAACTCTGGTTCCTCATGGGCAGAGCAGAGGGGTTCATGTGGTGGTAACGTGAGCTGTAGGCAACCAGAGGTCTCTGCACAGCCACTAAATCATTCTGTCACATTAGCTAAAGAGCTGTGAGACTCTTTCCATACATTAACTCCATCTAAATGAGGAAATGACATCCTGCAGAATATGCTCTTCAGGAGGAGACTTTCACTTTTAAGCAGGTGGTTTACATAAACGCTGATAATTCACCTGATATGCGCAATACTCTTATTGTAAATACTTTAAATGAGTCATCTAAGCAGCAGGTCAAAAATATAGGAAGAACTGTAAGAGATCCAAATTACAGCATAGATGAATCTGATTCTAAAGAAATCAGAATTTACTACCACCAATGCTTTTCATGGTACTCCGAGATTTCACATAAGTTAAAATGCATACGTTAAAAAGGCCATAGAAACACACACACGACATTGTAGATTTCTGAAAATTTCTGCAAACTTTTGATGCAAGCTATGATGGGAAAACTTCAGCTTGCGTTGGATAGACAGATTTGGCCCACAGGCCATAATACCACTGCCATATAACTGGTTTGATTCTGTCTGGGAATCTTTGTTACAAGTCATAGCCTCCTCTCTCTCCCCATGTTTCTTCACTGTATCTCTATTCTCACTAGAAAATAAAAGGTAAAAATGTTACTAAAAAGTGCTGCAAATTAATTGATGGGGAAACTAACACCAACAAGATCCCTGTATCTGCTTTCTTTTATTCTGTAACACTAACTAACATGACTAATTGATGGACTGTATTACTAGAAATAACCTTAGACACCACCCTGATGAAGGAAAGGTCACGTACCAGAGAAAACTCAACAGTATATCCAAAGAAAGCAAATACACATACTCTAATGTGTCAAAGGCATTTCAGTTTTATGTGAACTTTCAACTTTTAAATCTGTTAAGACACAAAAATGCCTCTTGATATGGCGAAATATGTCAACACTACTTCAAACTACATCAAACTGTTGAGTGGAAGAAACATTACTTTGGTCGAATTAATTACGCTGAAATGTATAATTTTTCCTGTTGTCAAAGCAAATCCCTTGCATGTCAAGAAAAGCTGAACTTCTTTTAATGGCACAACCTACCGGAGTTCTCTAATCACAGGAATGTGTCACTTTGCATTTCTGGGAGCCTTTGTTAGGCCTCAGCGAGTGATCTGCCATGAAGTCACTAATGAAGGTACTGACTCGAGAGCTAGGACTTCAATACCAGCGCTGAGGTGTGAGCCACTCAGAAAGCACTTGGCCTGCTGCTAACAGACTGGGGCAGCCAGTGTGCGCTCATTAGACCTCATTGTGCCAGTGGCAGGTGTGTTAATCCTGTAAGGCCGGGCGCTGACCCTGGGCCCTCGCCTGTGGGATACTGTACAACCTCTCTCCGAGTGTCTCAGGGCCTGTCACCTCCTGTAGGAGCAGACTTAGCCCAGATCTGTCACCAACAGGCTCATTACCCTCCAATAACCACCTTCAGAGGGGATAATCACAGCCAATGGACTGACAGTCTTATGCTACTCTTTGTTGACCAAACTGTGTAGAGCCACTTGTCATGGATGTCCAACGGCAATCTTAATAAGCCATGCAAAGTCAGGAACCAGCTGTTTATGGAATATTTCACAGTCGTGTGTAAAATCACTTTAGGCAGATAAATCAAGAAGTCACACAGACATTGTCTCATGTCTCCACAGCAGACAAACTCTTAAAGCTCTTCAAACATTAATATTACAAATATTTAGCTTTGTGTCTAGATAAGAGGTTGTGTTTCCAGGAGCGTGATGACAGAGGGAAGCTTCTCAAGTATAAAATCTAATATGTTGACTGTCTCCGAAAACCACTGTCTCATGATTAGTACACTCACTAATCATCATCATGCCTATCAGTAGTAACAGTAATTTTCTCAGCTATAAAATGTGGAGCATTGCATTGTGGGATTGTGGAGTGTACATGACATGGACCACAGAGATCAGGGGTCTCATTTATAACAGACTCACTAAAATATTCTGATTTATAAAACAGTGTGCACACATGTACTACGCAGATTTCCCTATATCAATCACAATCAGCTTGAAATTTGGTGCATGTGTGCCAGCTCCTTTTCCGACCCTTTATAACGCCCATAGTTGCCTATAAATGGTCAGTGAAATGCTCCTCATTAATATTAATATGTACTGACTGCATGAAGATAAGGAAGGTAAATTCTGACAGAAAAGCTTAAAAAAGAAATTTTACCCTGTTTGACAATGACGTTCTTTTTGGTGAGGTTGAATCAAAAAAAATAAATAAATTGTGTTTGGTGGGTACAAGGCACACAAACACAAAGTGTTTGTGTGCAAGAGGAATAGGGGCACCTGAGCTCAGCCCCCTTGATGACCAATCTGCAGGAAGGCGCTTCCCTCCTGAGTAGTGATGTGTGATGACATGCAGGATGCACTGGATGACCCACATCCATAATTTGGATTACCTTGTTTAAAGAGAGATTAAACCAGATGCATTCCACTTGTGTTTAAACATTACGCTCCACTCACTTAACAAGGCTGCTGATGAGTTAAAAGAAATGAGATTTGTGTTATGCGACAGACGTTATGTTTTTCCTTCTAACTTTATATTACGTTTTATTGGCCTATAATACTCAGAGGTAATATTTCGAATTATTTTACACAATAGTATCCATTTCAAACATTTCATCCTTCTGCCTTGTTAGTTTCCATTTCTCAACTTGATGTTGATCTTTTACTGGTAAAACTACAGATAATCTATACTTTCATTGTTACTTTACTAACTCATTATTACAATACCTTTGCTCTGAGTCTTGTTAATGGAATCTCATCTTTTGTCTGATTTATAATCATGATCATTGAATTTGTAGTCCAATATTGTAATGGTTCTTCAGAGTCAGTCCTTTTTTTCTGATTAACTCAGTCTTTTTTATGCCATGTCCCTTTTTCTCCCAAAAACTCACAAGGAAGCACATAAAGCCATTGCAGTCTGCAGACAACACAGTGCGTAACAATGTAAACAATAATACCAATCACAGTTTAATGATTCAATGGACCAGATGCATAAAAGATGACAGATTATTAACTTCTCAGTACATTTTATAGTGCAGATTATTTTCTGACTGACCATTGTACAACCTGGAGTGGATACTGATGTTTTAAAAACTATACTTTACCCCAAATCTATGTTTTTAGAATAAATAACTTGAAGGTAACTATAAAACTGTACCTTTACAGAGATAATTGCGCCTTGAATACAGTTACAGTGGATTCAAATGGAGACTTCAGGTTTTCATGGAAGAAAAACATTCTACTTATTAGCACTGCAGTACATTGTAAGTTAAACAGACATAATCCAAGCTGTCCAGTGGGACATGCCTTTTAGTGATTTGCAGGTCAAATGACGTCTAGACATCTAGGTTACAGTTTTTCCCTCCTTTATTCGGATGCTTTGTTACATACAAGAGATCCGGTATTGAGAATGGGCGATTCATACAACTACATTTTCTTCCTGTTTGCATGCCAAAAACGGTTCTTTTCATACCATGAACAAAAATAACATGCTGGTGTCTAAAAGATGATGCAACAAAGGTCCCTAATGAGGACAACAAAAAGCAGCTATTTTTGTAGCTATAGTATGTTTACTATTCCATATCTTTCCCATCATTTCTATAACCAAAACATTTTCCTCCACATCACACAAAACTCGCTGGCCGGTACCTTGACACCTTTTCTGTGACAAATTAAACCTTTGCGCGCCTCTGCACTGATGTTCATCACAGTCCATGACCTCAGTGAATGTGATGAACGTGAAATTTACATTTGTAGAGCAGGGAAGATGAACCTTCAATATTTTTGGATGGGATCAGGACATTTCCTTAATGCTCAGGTGGAACTTGTGCTCATGTGCCTGCATGTGTGTCAAATAGGCCATATTATGCTTTTGGGTTTTTCCCCCTTTCCTTTACTGTGTTATACAGCTTTTCTGTGCATGTTAAAGGACTCTGGACTGCTTTAACGAGGGCTGGCCGGCAACTATACAAGCTCAAGGAAGGATCAATATTTTATGGAGTAAGAGTTAAATATGTCAATATCTAATAACAATAAATAGGCTTTAGTTCTGTAAATAGTTCTTAGTAACATGATCAAAAAATTGCTCTGAAGCGCAATTCTGAGGTGGCTCTGTAAATAGTTTTCCAATAAATATAGCATCTTCTGACCAACCCATACCAATTTTGGGCTTAAATGAACCGCTTCCGGTTAATCTAAACCTTCTGTTTAAGCCCCACGCATTCCTAGTACAGATACAGATCATTTAGTTGGTTGAACACATACAAATAATGCTGTACTCGCTCATCCCTAATAGAAGTGCTGCAGCAATGTACAGTATGAGAAAAAGATGAGTTTTAACATTAAGGCATGTAAATATATTATAGAAGAGACCTAAAATAACAGTAAACCTGAAAATTAGCAAAGTATGGCTTCTTTAAATAGAATGCAAAGCATGCTTTAATCAGTCATAGGTGTGTAAAAACTGAAGAGAATTGTGTGACAATTACTAGAAATCATTAAAGGTTAAGTGCTGACGGTTAATTACTCCATTACTACATTTACAGCCTTAGACCAGTTGGCAGCAATGCAACTGAACAATGGCCAAAAAGCAACACAAAGAAAAGCATCTTTAAGTTAAGCCTAAGGCCCTGATCAGACAGAAAGTGCTTTGCAGGTTCGAAAACGCGAGGCGCACAGCAATGCCTTTTTTGGTTGAATTTGGAAAAGAGCAGTGCACTGTGTTTTTTTATGTTGCTAGGCAACAACCAAATCAGCTGGCCTGTCAGTCTAATCAAAGATTATAGTGCCAGCTATCTCTAATCTTTAGTTTGCCACTAAGTAATAACCGTCATATTAGCAGAAACTTGATCACAACTCACAGGTCTGTGTCTTTGTTACTAAAAACCATTTGCTTTAATAAAATAGACAAAATGCAGGAGACAGGGAAACAGATCCATGTGGGTACATGAGACCCTCAGAAAAGGGAGACACCGCTGGTAGTACCACTAGCTGGTCCAGGAGATTCGTCTTAATGATGGTCGGTTCAAAGCTTTTTAGGATGACTCAGGGACAGTTTGTTGCAGTCTCCGGACAATCCAAGCAACTGTAAACTTCCGTCACCACAACTGAGGGCTGCAATCACTTTTTGGCAAGTGGAACTACTTACTGGGTGTATTGGCCCTTTAAAAAGATATTTCAACAGGTTGAAAGGACTGGGTGAGCTATAATCAGCCATAACTCATAACGCTCATAAATGAAATCAATTCATTTTGAGAACCCTTCAGTCACAAGGTAGGAGGTGGAATCATTTTTTTGGCAAGTGCAAAACTGCATAGACTATATGGGCTGTTTTGGCTATTTAAATGTATTTCAACTGGTCAGTAAGAACTGATTTAGCTATACTCTTTCTTTTTGGCAAGTACAATACTACAAAACTCCATATTTCAACTGGTTATAAAAGGACTTGGTTGGCACATAGCAAGCAAAAATAATGTCATACGCATAATTGCAAGAGAGACACTTCCTTTATTTTATTTATAGCCTAACCCAGCAATGAATCATGTTAATTAAAGACTACAGTCTGTTTTCCAGATATGAACAAGGATATTAAACATAGGTTTACATAGCACAAATTTCATCAGCAAAAATAGGCTAATTTTATTGCCTATGATAAGGTTTTGTCAGGACTGATATACACTTCAACTGTGATTACTACTTTAGAAGAAACATTAACGTTTCACAAAGACATACTGTACCTTTGCTACCACAGACAAAGTGATGCTTATTTGCACATTATGACTGTTTGAAATAAAAGCAGCTGTAGATACTGGGCATTACAGCTTTAACATGCTGCGCGCAGGAATCAGTTTTCGCCGGATGATCACTTTTCGCTTCCTCCAGCGCATGTACTGATTCAGATTGTGCACGATGAGGAGAAGCTGTTCACAGACGGGTCCGTTGTCAATGAGAGAAAGAGGAGCGAATAATTGACACCTTGCTAACCTACACTGACATCAAAGAAAGTTGTGCGCACTGATGTTCCGCATGTGAATATAGGCTTAGTTGTCAAGGGAACACTCAGAATACAACTCCGCCCAATCTGACTGGACATGTCAAACTCTAAAGACTCCATCCGACTGACAACAACAAAAACCGACTGACGGCGCACACTAATCCAACAGTTGGTGTTGGTTGGTGTTTGTCGGGGCAGTGTGCGAGCAGCTTTGTCTGCTGCCATTGTGAGGTTGAACTTAGAGTCAGCAGTCTTTTGAGCTAACTTTAAACATTAATATCTTAACATGGTTGAGATCACAATGTGCCAACTATGATGTTGACCATTCATAGCTGGGTTGTTAGTATGCTAACATTTGCTAATTCAAACTAAATGCAAAGTACAGCTGAACCTATTGGGATAGGCTTTATCAGTATTTCGTTAGCATATTGGACAAATTTAAATTGTGACCTGATGGTCAGGGATCAACAAAGTCATCAAGGTTCTTCCTAATGGGACCATGAATGTGTGAACAAAATTTCTTGGAAAGCCAGTCAACAGTCGAGATATCTTTCTGGACAAAAGTGGTGGACCAACCCATTGAGCAACCAACAATGCCATTGCTTGAGCCATGCAACCCTCCTTGTCTGGCTTCTCTTGGTGGCACTATATTCAGTTTTAGAGTGTTTCAGGGTTTAGTGGAATAATACACATTACATCTTACAAGTGTTCAACAGCTTCAGGTAATCTGTGGCAAATACGTGCCACACCCATAAGTGAAGAAAAGAGAGCTTTAAAGTATATTAAAAGAGGATTTCATGGGTGTGCTTGATGTATCGGTTACAGAAAAAAAAAACCTCATGAAGACATCTGGGTGTTTCTGAAATTCACTGAATTATCTGCTTCTGCATTAAAGTGAATGGTTTTGGCTTTAGGCAAAAATCACAAGATCTTTTCTCCAGAACAATTGCTGTAACCTCTTTATCGCCCAAGTTTGGTTTCACATACAATGGGAATGGATTGTGTTGCAGTATGTTTGTGGGTCACAGCATATTCTCCTTTCTAAACACAGTGGAGATTGAAAGAGAATCAAAACTGCATCAGGATGTGGCAAGTTTCTGATTTTGTTTAATGCAAGGGGTACTTAAACATAATGACTGGAGCAGTTAATGTGCACATCTCATCTTTAGGTACATGTGACATTTTTAACTTATATTGTATGTTCATGTGTGCACACTATTATTCAGATTGGCAATACAAAAGGTTTCAAATTTCAGAAAGCTAGAAATATCTTTGGGCAAGATTTGACAAATGGGGAAAAAAAACAATCACAATGAGGATGCAACGGAAACATTAGATGCAGTCCTAAATCTGCTAATGCAATCAATAGAAAACATACAAAACATATTGTGATCCCTGTAATAGATCTTTCTCACTGCAGGCATTTTGATATGTCAGAACAGTAAGAGCACAGGTGTAACTAATAACTGATGATGGCTGAAATGGATCCAGGTGATCCACAGGTTGGTGAAACTATATGTTGATCTTTTTTTTTTTTATAACGGACATGACTTGAGTTTATATTAATTAGGTTCTCTTTTCAACAGCATTGTTCCATGCAGCAACACTGGCAGATGTGCAGCTATCTGATGTGGGCTTGTTGATGAACCAAAATGCACTCAAGTCCTTCCTTTTCATCAGGCTAAAACCAATGCTATGCAAGTAATCCAGGGCTGTATCTGGAACCACTGCTTCACTATATAGTGAAGATGCACTACCACCATCTTATTTGAGTGTATGAATTATGAGTTTGACAATTACCCATTATACAGTGTCCTCCAAAATTCTCCAGTGGAGCAAAGTGTCCATCGCAGGTACGCTTCGTTTTCTAATAATCCCACAATGCAATCCTTGTGATTTATACATGCAAAAATTAGACGCGTGCAAGACCCTGTCAATAACACAAAATCATGAATAATGGGTGTCTGAAATCTCGCTCTAAAATGTCGATTGTATAGGGAACTGTGAATGAGTGAAGTAGGCAATGACACATTGCCCTGGCCTCATTTTACAGCCTGAGATTTGTCTCAATTGGGCTCAATGTTTTTATATTTACTTTCATTGCGATAAAATGTTATTTAATTAAAGATTTCTCTGAAGTTAATTAATCCTTGAGTAAGTATTGTTATACTTTTTTACATCATTTAACTGTTCTTATTCATATTCTGATTTGTGTTATTATTTGGTTTAAATACTATGTAATCAGAATAATATTTTTGGGTTAGCACTATTGCAACCGTAGTCAGTAGTATAGTTAACTCAGTGTGCAGGGTCGCGAAGGGGCTGGAGCCAATCCCAGCCGTCATTGGTGAACCCTAGACAGGTTGCCTGTTCATCACAGGGCTAACTCAGAGACAAACAAGTCATACACACATTCACACCTAAGGGCAAAGAGTCACCAATTAACCTATGCATGTCTTTGGACAGTGGGAGGAAGCAGGAGAACATGAAGAGAACCCACACAGACACGGGGAGAACATGCAAACTCCACAAAGAAGGCCTGGGCCTCGATCCACAGAACCTCTTGCTGTGAGGTGACAGTGCTAACCACTGCACCACCATGTCGCATTTGTGTATCATGTTAATCTTAATTATTCTCATTTTTAGCACCACCTACCAGTTATTTTCTGGTACAGTAAAGGAGGACACTTCACTTAAGAGCTTCTTCTGCAGCTGTCGCTTCTATTTGTTGGAGCGCAGTGCGGACGTACACATTTAGGCTCTCAGAGGTAAATGGGCTGTATTTGTATAGCACCTTTCTAGTCGTTTCGACCTCTCAGAGTGCTTTACACTACATCACATTCACCCAACTATGAGCAGAGACCTAACTGCTCATGCGAAACAGAAATTAACTCATTCACATACTGATGGCACAGCCACCAGGAGCAATTTCGGGTTCCCAACCTTCCTTTAGGGGGATGACCGTTCTACCCTGAGTCAAAGCCGCACACTTATGCCACTTCAACACTTCATCATTAAGGTCTGTCTGAAAGGCTATCTGGTTTACATGTGCATGTGTTTTGTCCACTTCATAGAAATCTGCAGCTACTCTGTGAGCTGGAGAGCTAGCCTACAACAAAACACATGTAGCTGTTTTTTAAGCTGCAATACAGTCATTCTCTGGACACTTATGAATACTGAAGTGTTTATTATTAACTTATGAAGTAACTGTTAGCAGCTATGTGTCTTCTTTTTGAGGAGTTTTACATTATTCTAACGTGTGATATTAATATCACATGATAAATTACATGATAAAATTGGAAAATGTTGAATATTGTAAAACTTTGTCAGTGTTGAGCTACCAGTAAAAATTATTAGAAAACATTCAAATTTTGTCAACTTAGATTTTGTCACATTATTAAACACATCTGGGGGACAGACAGAGGCAAATAGTTACAAAGTTTGAAGAGAGCAGGAGTGAATTGTGTGAACACAGACGGCTTTAATTTTAGTCCACACCAATGATTTATCAAAATATTCAAAAAAAAAAGACCGAGAAGCCAAACACGTGAGGTTTTTGTTGTGTCTCCTGTAATTCGGTCTTTGTAACTTTAAGGTGTGTTCTTTTGTTTCTGATGTGATTGTGGTCCATGGTGTGTGGCACTTGAACATTGGCTCTAGCAATTCCCGTTGGATCCATTATCCAATAGATTAGAAATCCTGTTCAACCAATTATCTAAATGACAAATGGTACACCAGCCCTAAATTGTGTACTATGTGTTTTGCTCATTTTGATGCTGATTAAGTGACGTTAGTATGTTTGCACAATTAAAGACTGCAAATCAGTCAGTGTGCTCCAGTCCCCCCCGTGAAGAAATCCAATCAACTTTGTGGAGACAAAACTATCTAGACATTTATTAGCAAAATCAATTTATGTTCAAACATTAATTATCATAGCAACAATGTAAAAACTATAACTTAATAACTGTGTCTAACATGTTTAAGCACTGCTGAAAGAATAAAAGCTCTCACAAAGATGTTTTAAAAATAAGTAATTCTTCCTCTGACTTCGATGGTAATGGACTAAAGCTTTGTTTTTTTCTTGAGCTTTTTAGAATTTCTCTTGTGCTCACTGCCTCAGCAAAGTAGTAGAAGAGGCAACAAGTATTATGCTATGGTTGGCAGTGCTCCACAGATGGTCTGGACCTGAATAACATGTTGATTAGCATTTAAATCAGCTGACAGGAGCCCACAACAGAGTTCAGTCATACAGAAACACTGTCTTTGGAGAGGAGGGCTGAAAGCTTTTTAACAGCAGTAGGGTCACATCTAAAATGTATATTGCAATCTAGGAGGCTGGGGGCCTCTTGCCATTATTACTGGGTATAATGAACATGTGCACTTTCTCTCCTCATAATCATGGAGCCCCTGTTCCTCCTGGATGAATTAGCTGATGAAGATGGAGCTGCTGTTTGCTCATTAAGAGGAAATCATATAAGAGCTGACACCAAGTGTGTATGGAAAACTTGGTCACTGATCAGTTAGTTTGAGCTTTCACTTACTTTGTCCCAGCCTCATTCTTTTAAATGGTATGAACACTGATTAGTATCATGGTATTCGCAGTTTCTGAATCTAAATAAAGAGATACCTGCATTATGGAAAATGTCTGGATTATACAATAACACATACTAGGGCTGAACGATTTGGGGTAAAAATCTAATTACGATTTTTCTGCCAGATATTACGAATATGATTCGATTTACGTTCTTTTTACGCTCCGCTGCTGAAACAATTCTGTATGTTGACGCTGTCCTGCAACAACTCGCCTCTCACAAGATTTCAGAGAATTTTGATGTGTGCGATTGCCCCAAAGGAATACATTGCAGCTGCAAACTGCTGCAGTGACTGAAGCCATCTTCTGCACTGATTCCAAAACATTTTGTAAATGCACATCTTCGACACCAAAATGTGAAAATATGGCCCAAGTTTAAAAAAAAAACAAAAAAAAACACATTATGTAATAATAATCATGTTATCATAATTTAGCTGCCACAACAGAACCTTGCAGGTAGTGAGTAGTGCAAAGTGAGAAAAATTAAGAATAAGAACAAATTTTATGCTCCTAATTTGCACAAACATACTCTTGACATGCATCTTATAACCATTTGTTTATTTAAAAATATAGTCTACAAAACCTATTAATTATTAATTATGAGATAGTCATGTTGGAATTTAAATTCTTATACCTACATGTACAAATTAAACAGTAAAATGTATGTATTTATTTTGTCATTTTAACTGCACATAGGAAAGAGCAGATGGTGCTGGACAGTGTTTATTTATATTTGAGTTATCAGTAGAATTAAACAGACCAGACACAACTTGACGCTGAGTGGTGATATCTGACCTTGATAGGTTACGTTTACACCTCAGCTGTACAGCACATCAGACCTCCAAAATGTCTGAGTCTGGACATGTTTTTCAAATTCCTCATTACCCTTAGTCCTTATTATCTAAAAGATAAAATAGGCCTATGTCATTTGTCATTGCCTTCAAAAACCAACACATTTAAACATTAGAAAACAACTCATATTAGGGTTAGAACAGAAAAGTATAGAAGTCCCGTAAAACTGTTCTAACACGGGGCTGTTTCAGTTGGGACATTCACAAACTTATGTGAGGACCTATAATGGACTCCTAAAATATGAAATTCTGGCCAATTTTAAAGACAGCAAAGCACTCTAAATAAAATGCTGGAGATTAATGACAATATGTAAAGCTTCTTTGAAAACCTTCTGTCAGTTGCCTCTACGGTCCAAATAGATATAGATGGAGCTTGACAAAGATCTTCTCTAGCAAAATCTCACTATCCTTTCAGAAACATGAAAAGAAAATCACAAACTTAAAATGAAGCTTTGGCCAAGATTGTTGCTCCAAGAAAAAAAAACAAAAAAAACAACTAATCCTGGTCTACCCAGTGTGCAAATAAGGAATTGCTACCAGATCAATACGTGCGGGAAGGAGAGCCCTTTTGACACTCAAGTGCAAACCTCCCTAATAAGATAAAAAAGTGGGGCCTATTTTGAGGTGTGAAGGAGTGTTGTCGTGGAAACCAGTCATTTGGACATCTGTGGGAACCCAAACTCTGAAAAGGTGCTGAAAGGAGAGTCTTAATTGAAGAGAAATAAAAGAAAATTTTGCCTTTGTGTTTTGAGTCGAATTGTATTTGCAGACAGGCATTAATGTCATCTATTGTGGGTACTGTAATATTACATTTTTATTAGGGTCCAAAGGATAGAGGAAATTGTAGGAGTGAGATGGTGTGGTAGTTTGGGCACATTTAAACCAGTGTTTGTTTTTTTATGAGGGGCCAGTTAAATAAACTCTTAAACTAAGTCCACACAAGTCAAGTCAGATACTTCATCTAAAGCAATAAAAAGATATAACAAAAGGACAGTAGCTGTGTTGCCATCAATGTTTTTTAATGCGCATTTTGAAGTATCGCATTAGAAAAACGTTGATGGAAACAGCAAAATTATTTTTAAAAATCCTTAATTTCGCAAAAAAAGTTTTTACGCCCGCTTGAGCTAGTTTTTGCCTTTGTCGAAAAAGAATAAATGCGCTAAACGGGGGATGCAAACACTTTTTCCATATAAGTTCTGACATAGCGAACTTGTAACTCACGACTGATCAGCTGTTTCTGCTGTCAGCTTCTTGCCCGGTTGTGCAGAGTTCTGCATGCCTGCTGAGAATTTCATGCACCTCGTGGCTGGTGACGCTCATTTGTGCTGAGAAAAGACGTGGATGCATGTGTAACATCAACTTCTGACGTAACCAGGGCTGGAGTGGTAATCTGGCATACCGGGCAAATGCCCGGTGGGCCGACGCACCTTTGGGGCCGGTGTAACGTAAATTATGCATTTATATAACCGTTTAAAAAAAATGGGCCAACGATCGGCCCATAAAGCATGGACAGCGGGCCGTCCCAATCACATCTCTTACTTGGAGAAACAGAATATTACTATCATCCCAGGACACACACAGGAGAGGACGCTGGCGTTTGTTGTTCGCAGCTTCTCCGCCGTTTTCTCATTCTGAACAGTATTTCTTTTTGAGTTTTTGCACGGATTGATACGAAATTGAAGGCTTTACTTAGCTACTGACATCTCCTCCAACATCGGCAAATTGTTGGTTACCTCCCGCTGTCAGTGGTGAACACCCGGATTTCTACGTCATTTCAGCACTGCTACTACGAGGTTTACTCCGGGGCAGCCATCTAGCTGTCCCGGTCCAGTTTTGCCTCAACCTGATACCTCTGCAGTTGGTAGCTAGTTGTCAGCTGCCTCCAGCCAGTCCTCTGTGCCTTGTGCACCCCGCTGCCATGATATGGACCATCTTCTCCCTGTGCCTGACAGTCTTCCATCTCTGTGTTTGGCTAACGGCTAGCTCCAGGCTAACACTTTCGGCGACCGGCATGAAGCTCAAGTACTCTATCCCACAGCTGCTAATTCTCAACAACTGCTCTATTCCAACGTGCATTGCAGCCATCAAAGAACTTGGACTTCATCGCCGTCCACGATACATCCACAGAACTCCCGTTGAAAGTTTGTTTACCATCAGCCTGGCCAGCCTGCTTCAAACATTCCATCCATCTTGACCACTGTTGCACATCTGCTGCGTCATCAGAGCAGTGTCGCCCTCGGTGCAAGCAACACGGGAAACATCGCAAGATCTCTCCACACCAAGCAGGCCAGAAAACGTGGAGTGGATTCCAGTGTACTACGGCCTCTACAGAGATTCACAGCATCAACACTCAAAATAGAACTTTTCAATACACAATCCCTCACAAATAAAGCATCCTTCATACAGGACCACATCATGGACAAGGGATTAGTGCCTGACAGAAACATGGCACCAGCCAGGGGTTTGTCCACCCAGTTACAGCTACCTGGAGAGAGCCCGCAGCACTAGTCGTGGTGGCGGCCTAGCTGTCATACACCGACAGAACTTCGAGCTTTCTCCCCTCCCCCTGCCTACACTGTCTTCATGTGAATGCCTAGCATTTAAATGTAAACCCCCCTTCCCCCTGACAATGCTCCCCATCTACCGGCCCCCCAAACCCAACTCAGCTTTCATCTCAGAGGTACATGACCTTCTCAACACTCTGCACCACCTCTGCCAACATTATTATACTTGGAGATATTAATATTCATGTAGACAACCCCTCCTGCCACTTTGCAGCCGAGTTTCTGCAACTACTGGACTGCCTCAACCTCCAACAACATGTTGATGTCCCCACACACTCCAGGGGGCACACACTGGACCTGGTCATTTCAAACCCGCCCCCATTAGCAACCTTCTGGCATATGATCTGGGTGAGTCTGACCACAAGGTCATCTCAATGGAGCTGCCACTCCTTTCCTCACACACCAAAGACAAGCGTCCAATCTGCTATAGGGACCTGAAAAAGATCAACCCGGAAACCTTGATCATAGATCTCCAACATCTCTCCTCTGCTGATTTCTCCTCAGTCACTGAGTCGGTTGACTTCTACAACAAATCTCTGAGCAGTCTCCTAGATCTCCACGCACCTGTCAAAACTAGAACCACAAACTCACTCTCTTTCAGAAGCCACAGACGAGAGGTGCAACAATTGCATCACTTTTTTCAGAAAAAAAACAAAAAAAATAAACAGACACCATCCACTCCCTGCTATCCAGTTTCTCCACACTGCCTGTCCTGATTGCCGACCCAGAGCCTGGGATTTCCCAACCTCTGCTGTTTTCATGTCATCTCACAGCGAGAGGTTGAGGACATCATCAAAAAGATGAAACCATCCACCTGTGCCCTGGACCCACAGCCCTGGTAAAATCCAACCTCCATGCTAAGTCCCCTCATCACGAAGGTCATTAACCACTCCCTCCAGGCTGGCCATGTTCCATCAATACTGAAAACCGCTGTCATCAGGCCACTTCTCAAAAAACCCACCCTAGACCCAGAAGTCTTTGCCAACTACAGGCCCATCTCCAATCTTCCATTACTTTCCAAGGTGCTGGAAAAAGTAGTGGCCGCACAGCTTCAGGACCATCTAACAAAACAACCTGTTCGAGAAATTTCAGCCTGGTTTCCGCCCTGGCCACAGCACAGAAACAGCCCTGGTCAGGGTCACAAATGACCTGCTAATGACTGCAGACGCTCCCCATCTCTTCTCATCCTCCTGGACTTGACTGCAGCATTCCACACTGTGGACCACAACCTCCTCCTTCACCATCTATGTTCCACTATCAGTCTTTCTGACTCTGTCTATGAGTGGTTCTCATCCTACCTCACCGGGAGAACTGAGCATGTCGCCTTGAGAAAGGCAAATTTCCTGACACACAACGTCACCTGTGGTGTCCCTCAAGGCTCAGTGCCCCATGCTCCCCCTTGGCCACGTCATTAGCCGGCATGGAATTTCATTTCACTGCTATGCTGATGACACTCCACTCTACCTCAGGACAAACCCAACCCCCTCTGCTACCCTGCCATCATCCACTCTGACCACCTGCCTGGAGGAGATAAAGGCATGGATGAAGCAAAACTTTCTGCAGCTAAACAGCTCCAAGACTGAGGCCATCTTAGTCGGCACTCCACACCAGGTTAGGTCATCTGACATTACCAGCATCACCTTCTCTGGCCAAAACATTCCACTTTCAACATCAGCCACCAACTTGGGTGTTAAAATGGACTCTCATCTGACCTTTGAGGTTCACATCAAACATCTCTGCAAGACCTCCTCGTTCCACCTCAGGAACGGAACAGAAGAAAACGGTGTTGTCCAAAAAAAGTAACTTAAGCTTAAAACAATAATAAGCTACTGATTACTGCATTATATTTTTATATTCTGAATTGTCACCTGCCACCTGAATTTTGTGCTTCCCTGGTGCAGAAAATGTCCCCAGAATGCAGGAAATTAAGTGTTGTAAGTTTTTGCGACATTTCAAAAGTATGCTTAAAATTCGCATTACAATTAGATGGAAACATGGCTAGTGTGTCATTTTACCAACAAAGCAGCTGTGTATATAACATGTACACAACAAACCACATTACATAGTGAATTTACTATTGATGAGATGACATTTAGAGATTAGATTAACATGTGCATCAAAAAGAAACAATGTGCAGTCCCTCCAGGATTTCGCAATGTTGCGATCGCACTATTAACACAAATTCAACAAATTCCTGTGAATTAATTTAATGCAACTTTACTGCAAATTTGACCTATCATTGCCATTTTGCGCAAAACTTTGTCATACATCAGCCTGGCACTTCCTTGCAAACATGAGATTCCAATGTCTCACATTTGCTGACAAAAACCCCCAGTGAAAACCAGTATCCGGATCTTCTTTACCAAAGCGGGGGTAAACTGTTTAGCCAAACATGCAGTATTGGTTAAACTCAAAAGGAAATTGTCTATTGACAAACACTTTGCCACAGCAAAACATACAAAGAAAGTGGCAGAAAAGCATGGAGGATGTCAGAAGAGACAAATCACTTTGACAAAGGCTGCTGTATCCTGGTCAATTCCAAGTGCTGAAATAATCAAGGTAAGCTAGTTTAAATATGCATAGTTAAGGTTCCTCCTGGAGGGACTGTTTAATGATTCAACTATGATTCTAAATCTATCTACCTTTGCGGTTTTCACTTACTCCTACTATTTCATTGCAAAATAACACCCCAAAACAAGGCAAGGGTCTGCGAAATTCTGGAGGGGCAGTCCCTTCAGGATTTCGCCAGTAAATACATCTCTTTATATTCTTAAAATAAGTCTGCAACTAATGTTGATTATTGATGCATTTGCAGATTATTTTTGTATTGATTTGTCAATAAAAATAGTGAATACCCATTCTACACCAAGTTGATTGCATGTGCTGTCAGACCAAAAAATAAATAAAAAATACATCTCACCAACTGAAAAGACTGCAGCAGAGACAGAAGGTGTAAGTTAGATATTTGACTCACGTTATTTGATGTCAAGGCCACGTTCTTTTTCTTCATGAAGGTGAACTGGTCCATGATCCTGACATACTGATCAGTCCCACTGAACCTGTTGCTACCATAGTCGTTTTGTTTGTTCACAAAACCCCTCATATCCTCCCTCCATCTTTGCTAGCTAACTATTCTTTCAAAACAATTTGAGAGATAGCATTACCAACACTGGAAAACATGCTAGCTTGTTTAAATTAATGTTGCTAACTATAAATTCAGTTTCTGCCAGACCAAAGTGCTATAGTTCAGCTGTCAGTTCCATTTCAAGAAGCCTGTGCATTCAGTATCATGACAGACCGCGTCCAAAGTTTTTTGCTAATTACTGTTTAATTTGTTCCTCCTGGTTTGGTCGACTCCATCTCGACTAAACGCCTGCATCACCCTCTGTCACCACACAGACCGGCTGACATTGACCAGCCGTTACAACACAGAGGGGCGCTGTTTCACTCATTTGAAGAAACTGAATGAAAGCTGGGAAGGAGTGTCAATAATGTATTAAATCTTTTATTTAATTTAACAATACTGGCCAGTTTACACAGTAAGAGAGAACAGGCTTGCTTTGTTTTCACCACTACATTTTAAGGGGGCCACAATGGGGACCAAGCTTGTTGTCAGAGCGCCACCTTGGACCAAGTCGAGAGGTACTTAATGTAAAATGTAAGACAGTCACGTGACAAGCCAAACTTCCTTATATTACATTTGATTACCATGCACTGGGAATGGTGAGCACACATTTGACAGAATGAATGTAATCCTGTCCTTCACTGCAGCAAATTAACATGTATTATTAACACTGCCTTCTGCTTACGCACGATACATGAACACGATCGGTTACACCCAATATCAGACATTAATAGGAGCTTGTGATTTGTACAATAGCAGGATAGGCTGTCTAATAATCATCCTGATGAAAGTAATAGTGTTTGACTAGGCGTTCAAATTGATTTAATCAGGCATTCCTGTTACCTGACAGATGGTCACTGGCTGCTTCTTCTGTCTGGCTGGCTGAAGCTATGACAGCCTTCTAAGAGACAGGACACAGCACAAATCATGCTTTGGAATAAAAGCACAGAACAATATTGGTATGTTTTATCAATACATTTAATGAACAGTGATAAATTTCAAAGAACACTTAACAAATATTTCTGCAGAAAGATGAAATGTTTCAAGTCAGATGATAAAAAAGCAAATAATGAGGAGACTACAAGCATTTAGCTGTGGACAAAAGCATTTAGTCATAAGATTTTGTTTTGACTCGTTTCTGATCAGATAAACCATGTGATTCAATCTCTTTTATTCAACAGCCAGTTTTCACCAGCCTGACTTAGACAGAGTTTAGTCATCATCTGATTCCAGTTGCCAGAGAAAGTATTTTTGAGCCACATTTCTCCATAAAACCTAAATGTTGCAACCCTGAAATGCCAAAAATTATCCTGTGGGTTTTTTTGTTTTGTGCTTCATGACGCACTCCTTACAGATGGAGTGATGGCACCAGAGTCCATGATAACAACAAGTGGTCTTTCTGAGGCTGGACAGAGATTTTGCACAGAAGGAATATTTGACATATGCAGCTTTGGAAGTTCAAACTAAAGGTTACAAGTTACAGACAAAAGCTTATGCAACAGCAAATACAGTATGCTGTCTCTTAATTTTTATGACGCACAGCCAGTCATCCCATGACAAATTTACATCCTTAGTTTTCCATTAAGAGAAAAAAATAAATTTCCTTAAAGTCTCTCCATGTGAGACTGAGGCAATAATTATCACACACTCACACATACGCGAGGCAGCTGAAATACAAACAATGCTGTTTAAAACTCTGACATTAAAATCACATTTACACGGTTATATTTCACTATAGCAGATTTGATGTGTGTTCGGATATGGTACACTCGACTCAAATTTGCCCATTAGCACATTTAGTCTCAGATTACTTTTGTCTCATTTAGACACTTGACCTTTGGTATTGTCGCCTCATCTCTGCTTTCACATTGTGTTGCTATGATGTTTTTAAGCAAGAACAGAAATTGTTTCTTGCAATGTTTTAGTTACAGCAGGCAAACAGGAAAGCTATATATATATAAATCTAAAGATGCCTAGTCATCCAGGTCATAGGATATATTTAAAAGTACCAGACAAGAGACAAAGTCTTTTAGTTGCTTCCAGTGATGAGAAAAATATATATATATATATACAGAATCCAACAAATCCTGCTGCCTTTGACATACAGTACTACTTTTAGATATTTATACTTATAGCAATGGTCTGTTTGTTTCCTATTTGATTCAGATGGATATGGATCAGCCATAATGTTAAAGTGCAAAGGTGTACTTTCTACTGGTTTGGTGTCTCTTCTGCCTCAAACACGTGTTATCAAGCATAAAGCTTCTTGGCTAAAGATGATATTTTTAACTTGTTTTTAACTTATCCTACATGGCTCTTGTTTTGATTGACTGAGTACAACAACATTTTGCACTGTGAGCATACATCTGTGAACTTTCAAGGCTATTCTGTTTTTTTGTATATAAATTCCCTCTGCTCTAATATTATTTCCCCAAACTGATATAGTAGGAGCACATGAAAGCAAAAAAAAGTGGTGCCACTGCTTTGGATTTATTGTGGGAAATACTATAAATAACAACATGTGAGCATTCATTTGATTTAATAACAGAGAAGATTTTTATTTTAGGATTCTGAAAAATTGCTGCGTTAAAACAGGCCACACACATTTCATTTGATTTTACACATGTTAATATGAGGTACTCTGACACGTTATCCCAAAAAAAGAGCAGATGGTTAGAATGGGTGGGAGTTAAATAAGGTATAAGGTTGCATGTTCACATCTCTCTTCCTGAATTATATTAAATTAGAAGACACCACAGCCTGTCCTCGGCCAGCTGTTAAAAGAGGGGGGAAACAGCCAAAAAAGCTAAACAATTAGTTTTACAACTCACTTCAAAATCTTCGTTTTATCTTTTTGCGTTGTAGCTAAAACACTGGTGGTATATAACTGTTTGATTGTGATGATATAAATATTCCCTTCAATATTTGTTACTTTTACACAACACTGAGGTTCTCTCACTCATCATTACCTTAAGTATGTCTGTGCTACTTGAGCTTTCCTGCCAATGTAATTATGTATGTCCAAAACCACAGATGATCCCTTTATGACTGAATTTGGTGTGTGTGACGTGTGCTAACGGCATCAATTCTCTGTCCATTGACTTACTGCAGATACAATTCGAGGCTATTCAGTGGGTTGCCCTGTCTAAAATCCAACATTTTGTTATCAGTGTTCATGTTCATTTATCATGTGAAGTTCTGACTCAGTCGGGAGGGTTTGGGGTACCAAATGTGAAGTAGCGTAATGCTGAAGGTTGCATGCACTTACTGTGAGCATCTGCCAACTAATTGAAAGCAGCATAAATAGTGATAGGAGCTCTGGGTTTCTGAGCAAAAACCCAGCAGTAAAATGGTCTCATCTGAACTCAGTGACTTAGAGTATAAACTGGAGTAACCCTGGACTGGCTGAAGTCTGAAAATGTTACTGTGTCAGAGCTAACATCTGCTAATGCACAGAGACTCCTAGTGGACTTACTGCAACAGAAGCAACGACAGCACAGGACTGGTTTAAACTTACTGTGAAATATGGCCAGTCTTCTCACTGCTATGCATTCAATAAGGATATGGATTTTTACAACTAAAGCCAGATTACAGATCTCGCTACCTAGTTTCAATCTTTCACTTTGGTTTTCAAATGAGTTCACTCCAAACAATCGTTTGCATCCCACATTTGAACATGTTACTAAATACTTTATTGTTGTTTAGTGTTTAAATCACTTTGTATGACATCGCACAATTGTTAAGTTAAGAAGACAGGGGTATGTGCATCTTCTGTTGATTTGTGCTAACACACCAGATGTTGCTGTTGATGGTTCCATAAAATTCTGCATAAGAATTCAGGGTTACATTTTTATTTTTAAGTTGGTGGAACTGCAAAATTTGTCAACCTGAACCAATGACCTCAGAAGGGACATTTATGAACATCTTTCCAACAATATTTCCAGCATCTTATGCAGCACAGAACTATTTAATGTTATGCTTGTAGATTGCACTATAAATATTTTGTTACCTTAGATCTTA
>NW_025744024.1:0-9448 GCF_021292245.1 Micropterus dolomieu
GATATGCAGGATTCTTTCTGCCAAGTCAGACACCGTATCCTTCGGAAAGCAGAGTATTTTGGTGTTCTTACTGCACATGCTTCTTACATCGTTTACAGTAGCGTCACCCACAATCAGAGTTTGAGGCCCAGTCGTTAGCTTTCCCTGCAGCCTTTTATTTCTGATTTACTCTCAGTCCTTACCCTTCTGTGTGAGGATGGGATGTTATCCAGGTCATCAGATGGCGATCCAGGATCCTGCAATAGTGGTGAAAATCTGTTCTGCTGCTGCACACTCAGTTGTTGGGGAGGTTTGTTGCTAATTCTCCCTTTCGCAGCTTTCCACGGCTGTGTCCTACCAAGAGCAGGGGTTGAAGAGGAGCTCTGCCTGGATGATAATGTAGGCCAGCCAGTCGCATCACAGATCTCAGGGCGCTGGGTTCTGCCTGTTACTCGTCCTCCCATTTAGATCAATCTAGATCAATCAGCATCTCTGTTTCCAACTATGTGAAAAAGTGAAACAAGTAAACTTTTGCTCTATCACAGCTGTGGCTGAATCAAAATACAGCACATAGAGAACTCAGGACAGGATTGTGATAAAAAGAAATATTTGAAAGAAGCAGCTGTAACACCTGAACACAGCTGTACCTGTTGCATGAAAACTAGTTAGCGAGCACGTAAGTCTAAATGGGTAGCGATTATTACAGTAAATGAATCGCCAGCTAAAAAAAAAAGTCAAAATTCTCAGATTTTTCTTAAATATTGTGAGGTTTCTCTCCAGTATGACAGTAAACTCCCAAATATCTTTGGGATGTAGACAAAACTAGACGTCTGAGGACGTCATTGTGGGCTTAAGAAAACAAGGATCGACATTTTTCACCATTTTAAAGACCAAACAACTAATCAGTTAATCGAGGATATAATTGACAATGAAAATTATCAATAGTTTCAAATTATTATTATCCAAAACTACCGTAACGGTTAGAACGACAGCTTCGTATGGTAGTAGTGTAGGTAACCAAACCAACCTTAACACTGATACTTTTTAATGAAAAAACAAACAAATGATATCCTCTTTTATACAGTATAATCAGTAGTGTTATATATTTGATACATGATAGGTGTGATCAATATAGCGGTATGTGAGCTCAATTGACAGAACTGTAGGGGCACCTTAGTCCAAAAAGGTTGGGAACCACTGTACTAAAGTACAGTTTTGAAATCCTTGTGCTAAAATACAAACCTGCTATTGTATGAAACACCATTTCATGAAACATTATATACTATACTACCCTGCTACATTTCAGATGAAAGTATTTGCTATTTACTACTTCTACACAAACCTCAAGCTGATAAGAAAGTATGAAAACTCTGACCAAGCAGAGTGTGATTAAAATACTTCAGCTGAGAGGTGAAAGAGGAAGCAGGGTAAATGTAGTGTTGCGTGCAAAGTTATCAATATGATAACTTCCAGAAACAACAAAACATCTGCTTGCCCCAGTTAAGATCTTCTCATTCAAAACAGTTCTTCTGTTACAGCCGTATTGTTATGCTATTTTATCAAGACAAATATACACCTTCACTGACCTTTGCACTAAATCCAACTAAGTAAAAAAGTGAACACAATCACATGGAAGGAGCTAAATATGTACATTCACACTTTGCTGTAGGCCCACAGTGGTCAAAAGCTCAAACAATTTCTCTGTAATCAAGGGTGTTAGTTTTGTGTTTCCATTGGAGGGAACACATTAAGAAAACTTTAAATAAATTAAACATTGCATTTCCTGCATTCTGGTGAATTTTTTTGCACTAACTTCTGCCTTTTTTGCATCCGTTTAGGGTGGAAATGTCTGAAGAGAAACACAAAATTCAGGAGGCACGTGACAATTCAAAATATAAAAATGTAATGGAAAATCATGCGGGAAGGCTCTCAGGCATTGTGAATTTCTTTCAAATATGTTTACCCCTGCAGATCAATTTCCACATTTATTATCATCACTGATGAGTCAACACACAAGTAGACACGACTTAGTCTTTCCTCCTCTTTTGTGTCTTCGATTTGGGGAAGTAAACTCTTTAAATGTGCATGTGGCACTTTTTCATGTCAATGACAAATTCCTGGATTTTAATAGATTGTCGTTTTCTTCTCATGCTAAAATTTTGTCTGCACATTCGAAGTCTATCCTACATATTTATTTTCTGACATTTCGAGAATAAAGTTGTATTACTTTTTTAAATTATACTTGTCCTATACTCTGCTGTGCATTAGCCTACGTTATCGCTCTGCTGATAATGGTAGAATCCACTTCAGACTGTCTGACAGACACAGAACCTGTTTGGGAATGTACTGAATGAGTCAAGTGCACTGCTCGTCACCGGAGGTGGAAAACCAAAACTAACTGAAAACACTTATGATCAGGCATCTCATCACAAATCCACACAAATGTTAACTTCACCACTTCAGATAAAGTGCAGATCAAAGCCACATTAGTGGGAAGCATCATGGAGCAGTGAGACAGTCCCAAACAGAGCAAAGGTTTCAATCGAGGGGGACGCAGAGACGGGAGCAACAAAGAGCTGCTGGTCAGAGGAACGACACCACACTGCTGTCCAAACTTTTTACAAGATTAAAAAACTGTAGACTGCCAGGAAAATACTAAAACATGCACATAATATGACTCGAAGCAACCTATTTTACTATGACTTCATTATCTTGGTTCTTCTAACTGTGGCCGTAATACTCCGTCATCGTTGACAGACTACAATTCCACCTTTTAGTTTTTTATTCTCTAATTTGAAGCTGAGCGTTAAATACACTGACTAGACACTGACAAACAACTGTGGTTATATGCTTTTTATTGATAGGGACAATTCAGTAGTCATGTTGGTGGTCCTCTCTCTCTCTCTCTCTCGCCCCATTATCTCCTGATATTATTTAGCCCTCCCTTGGCAACTGTTGATTAAACGCAAAAGGCCTAAACAGACTGGGACGCAACATGAGTCTAGAAGTTTTATTTATTTCAATTATCTGCAGTTGTTAAATGTACAGTACACCTTTAACAAAATGCTAACAAAAAGCGAGCTCGCCTAAATTGATAAATGATACATAACTGATAAATTGACAAGTTTTGAGCAACATAATAACAGAAAGCAACTAAATTAAAACTATTTGTGAAGTAATTAAATTATTAAAAAACAAACAAACTATTATTTACATAATTAAGGAATTAAACACTTATCAGATGTGTGAAAATAACAGTTTTACAGTTTTGATTTTTTTATACAACGTTTAAATGATGCTGTGAATACAAAATCACTATAGAAAATATGCATACCTACAAAGTCAAGTACCGATACAAAATTAAAAACATTAAATCTGCAAAACATGAACTTTTCTCTCCTAGTAATAAAAATTTCCCTGTTTCTAGTTTTGTGACATTTTTTCAGATAATCCAATGTGTTTTAATATGACTGATTTAGCTGATGAAGTGGGAGAATATTCTCAACCCACACAGAAACGCTTCATTCAATTTATCAAAATCACTCCTTTTGGAGATTTATTGTTTTCTCTTGACAATGGCAATGTCGAAATCTACAGGAACCATTTCCAAATGAATCAAAATGAGTTGCACTGCTACAGTAAAATGAGTATAAGCTTTATTCACAATGTCACGTTTTGCTTTAGGATAAACTGAGCTGTAGAGTTTTGGCCTCTGGTTCTTAACCACACTGTAAAAGCAGTGTTGCACAGAAACTTTTACAACAGTCTGTCCACTTGAGTTTATTCTATGTAAACGATATCCTACTTTCAGATGGTGCGCTTGTGATCATAGAACTAAGGTTACAATGAATAACTCTTCTATCAGAGCTTCCACATTGACACAAAAGCAAAATAAACTCACACAACTTTTTGGGGAGGAAAGTATATTGAGCTGCTAAAAAGTGAATTTGAGATGAAGAAAATGAAAAATGAAGAGTTTCCACTCTAAACCCTGTTTTCACATCCAGAAAGCCACGTGGCCAATCGCAGCAGATGAGAGGCGCCACTAAGGTGTTTGTTTCAGAAAGTTAAATCTCAGTTGCAGAACTCATTTCAACCATCACAAAAGAATTCTCTTGATATTTCATCGTCCGAGATCCAGAGTCGGCAGAGCCTTCAGCTATCTGGTATTTCTTTTTCTTCCAAACAAAATAGACTATGATCCCAGTTAATAAAAGAATCACCACAGCTGCTCGCACACCAAATATGAGCAACGAGCGATCTGTTCAGGTAAAGAGAAACAAACATTAGATGTCAATTTATTGCTGTGACAAGAGAGTTACTTTTCACCAGTACCATGATTTATCTCTGGCAGGTGTGACGTGAGTGGAGTATAGACACAATGATGTGAATCTTCCTACCCTCAGTGGTGTCTGTGTTCATCATAGAGTTTGCTGTCAGCTCAATACACAGGGTTTTACTGGAAACACGCACCGTCTGTGTTATGTGCATGCCATTGGGTAAGGTGCAGTCAGTGTATATGAAGCCTTTGGGGAAACAAACAAATCGGCTGTGCAGTTAATCATCAGTTTCATAATTCTCAAGTAACATTTTTGTCATGTTCTTACTCACCACAAGTAGGTATCCTACTGATGTCATCCCTGACTGAGCAGACCAGCTGTCCGTAGATGTTCTGTTTCAAAGTGATGCTGTAACTCTCATTGTTTCCAGAGAGGAGCTGAGCGTCTGTCAGTGTGTGTCCATCCAGAGTCCAGCTGTACTGAGGACTGTTCGCTCCCTCAGAGAAGCAGGACACACTCATCCCTCCCTGGGACAGACACTCGGAGACCAGCACGACAAAGGTCACGGGAACTGAAGGAAACACACTCAGATGACTTTTGATATTAAGACAATCTTAGTCAATCTTATTCTAGACAGTTTCTAATACAGAACAGGCATAGATACAGATATGCAGAACATGAGATGTATGTAGTTTCGCAATAGAAAATAACACGCGTCTATCAATATCACTCAATTCCCCTGTTGCGCAATTTTTTATTTATCTGTAATGGTCAACTGTATAGTTTGTTGCTATGATCTCTATTGATTTGAAGCTACCTCTGTTGTATTTGGCAGTAACAGGTTTCCTGTTTAGAGTTAATTTTTTATTTTCATTTTTTTTTTTTTAATAGAATGATTAAGAAATATGTTTGAGTTGTACTGAAATGACTAAACTGTATTTCCTGAGGTCTCATAGGCCCAAGCCCTTCTACTTTATCGTTTGTATTATAGCAAAATGCGGCTAGCTCACGGAGCCATTGGCTATACTGTAGGTCCAGCTACAATTGATTAAAATGTTACCAGCCTTAATTTAGTGTTTGGTTTTAGCCATTGTTTGGCAAATAGCAGGGCACCTCTGTTTGGCCTGCATTTTATTTCTTAGCTATTGTTGGCCATGTTTCATTCATATTTTCATTTTTGTGAAGTTGGACTGAAAAGACTGAGTCGTATTCCTGGAGGCCTAATTTTCCAAGAGCATTTTTTGATCCTTGATATAGCATAAGTGTCCGCCCAATGCATGGTAACTTTGTGCTGTGAACTTGAATTAAAAAAGCATAAAAGAATAAAAACAAAAAGAGATGTGGGTCTTATGTCTTTAAGCTATAGGTTACATTGGGCTCTAGCTCTATTGTGTTTCATATAAATAGGACTTAAAATATTAACAGTAGCTCTATCATAATTAATGAGACATTGGTCCTTTGACTGCTTTTGTAATTCTGACAGTGATTGTTACTGAATATTTTGCACAAAGAGCCTTCACTGCACCTATTATATTAAGTTCTTACTAGCCTTAGGGGCCTACACATTTATTATGCAATACCACATAGCCCTCAACTGGATGTGTAATGAGCTGCAATAAACTCAATTTCAGCATTTTAGAATGCTATTTATAATTCAGAGACAGTAATATTATAATATAACGAATTACGATATTTTATATTATTAAACGACAGTAACTAGTGCTCATGGGTTCCTAGAAGATTTGTTGTTAATCAGACTTTGATTAGATACTTTTGTGCAGAGCATACCGATAAGCAGGAAGAATGCCTGGAGATGTTTGTTAAGGGGGGGTACTGTCACAGTCAATGCCGTGACACTTTTGTCTCGTCTTGTTTGTCTTGTGTTTTTCCCCATTTGTTCCTTGTGTGGGTGTGTTTTGGGCAGGGCACAGAACTAATGATGAGGCGGCACACCTGATGTCAATCCCCACCAGCCCGACTTTAAGATGTGGGGTTTCTGAGACTAGTCGTTCAAATGAAATCTGTAGACCTTAACTTGCCGAGCATTTTCTGTGTCAGCACGTGGGTACACTTCATTACTATAAACATGTTACTATTTTACGTAACATTCAGGTAACTATCTACTGGCTATTGTGTGTTCAACTGAACTCCAGTTAGTAGTATCTATATTTCACTTTTCAGTGCAGTGTTACACTGGTGTGATTATATTCATCTGTTGTAATGTGAAGAAACATACGTCACCCTTAATGTTTTTTAAAAGTTAATTTTATATTCGTTTTACTCAAGCGATTGATGGGAGTATTTGTTAAATCGTTTTTAAAGGTAAGATAATTAAATACAACTGTTTTGTTGTTAAATACAATTTCTGTATGACTTGCATAGCAAAATACTTTTTCATATACAGGTCAATACAGGTCACTCTCTCATCCAATCTCCGATTGAGTCCCTCAAAAAAATGAAAAAATTTAAATAACACCTTTCTCCTGCCAGCACTGCTTTACAAACATCAATTAGAGCAAACCGAATGATCACTCAAAGCAAAAATACTTATTTGGGACACTGGGAGATAGAGAAAAAACCACAAACTAGATTGTTTTCTGGCCCTAAACAGAGATTATGAAATGGCAGAATATCTCTTTACTGTCAGAGATGTCAAGAAGAGGCAGATCTTACCAAGTACAGACACAGTGAACCTTGGAATTGGAAAAGAGAGACATGAAAAGTCTTACCATGAAAATATAGATTCTGTGAGTGAGGTAGGAGGAGACAGACATTTTCTCCTGAAATATGATAATTAAATAAATAAAGCAAACCTTGCTGCCAAGTATGGCCTCCTTTCAGCCCTAATTCCAAAGACACTCCCCCAAAACACAGTGAGTGCAGTGACTGCACAGGCAGAGTGCATGCGTGTAGACAGGCAGGTATAGGCCAGTCAATCATTTCATTTAGACTGAATAAGAAAAAATATCTTACCAGTGATGTGTACTCCTCTGCTTCTGACATTTTCAAACACAGTGAAGAGACTGAAATCATATTTAGTCCCACTTGTGAGTTCTGAGATTGTGTGTGTCACGTGTTCTTGTCCCTCTGATGCAGCAACATTTATCATCCTTCCATTGAATTCAAGTATATAGTTGAGGATGTTATTCACTTTATTCCACTGCAGAGTTATACTGGTCTCATTTTTTCCTACTGGTTTGAACTCTTCTGGGTTAAAAGGAGCTGGAATGTAAAAGACACAAAAAGAAAACTGTAAAAAAATAAAAGTGATTTTTTTAAATGACAGAATATTCCCAGTCTAATGTTGCATTTTGTTCAGTTTCCAAACAAACAAGTTACATTCAGTTCCATTATTGTATCTGCAACCGTCAAAAATATTAAGTGAGCAACACCCCTCTGTTACTGAGACACTTTAAATTAGATATTGTAACAGAGCTCTGCTGTGGCTCTTGTAGCCTATATCAGAGGAAAACCATCTTACCAGTGACTGCAGCGATGTTTACTCCTCTGCTTCTGACATTTTCAAAAACAGTGAAGAGACTGAAATCATATTTAGTCCCACTTGTGAGTTCTGAGATTGTGTGTGTCACGTGTTCTCGTCCCTCTGATGCAGCAACATTTATCTCGCTTCCACTGAACAAAATGACATAGTTGAGGATGTCATTCACTTTCTTCCACTGCAGAGTTACACTGTTTTCATTTTGTCCAACTGATTTGAACTCTTCTGGGTTACGAGGAGCTGAAATGTAAAGAAACACAAATAAGGAAGTGTCACAAAATTTGATTTAAAATGTTACGTTTGCGTAGTTTCTTTTAAACAAATAATAAGTAGCATTCAGTTGCATTTTTAAGGAGCTAGGATGTAAAAGACATGGAGAGGAAACTGACAAGATTTGACTTTTTTTGAATGACAGGATATTCCCACTAAAATGTTATGTTTTGTGCAGTTTTTCCAAACAAACAATGAGTTGCATTCAGTTCTAGTATTGTATCTGCAACAGTCAAAAATGTTAAGTGAGGGGTGTTGGTACAGAGCTCTGCTGTGGCTCATGTAGCCTATATCAGTGGAAAAACATCTTACCAGTGACTGCAGCGATGTGTACTCCTCTGCTTCTGACATTTTCAAACACAGTGAAGAGACTGAAATCATATTTAGTCCCGCTTGTGACTAATGAGATTGTGTGTGTCACATGTTCTTGTCCCTCTGATGCAGCAACATTTATCTCGCTTCCACTGAACAAAATGACATAGTTGAGGATGTCATTCACTTTCCTCCACTGCAGAGTTACACTGTTTTCATTTTGTCCAACTGATTTGAACTCTTCTGTGTTGCGAGGAGCTGAAATGTGAAGAAACACAATTAAGGAAGTGTCACAAAATTTGATTTAAAATGTTGCGTTTTGCGTAGTTTCTTTTAAACAAATAATAAGTAGCATTCAGTTCCATTTTTAAGCAGCTAGGATGTAAAAGACATGGAGAGGAAACTGACAAGATTTGACTTTTTTTGAATGACAGGATATTCCTACTAAAATGTTATGTTTTGTGCAGTTTTTCCAAACAAACAATGAGTTGCATTCAGTTCTAGTATTGTATCTGCAACAGTCAAAACTATGAAGTGAGCAACACCCCTCTGTTACTGAGACACTTTAAATTAGATATTGTTACAGAGCTCTGCTGTGGCTCTTGTAGCCTATATCAGAGGAAAAACATCTTACCAGTGACTGCAGTGATGTGTACTCCTCTGCTTCTGACATTTTCAAACACAGTGAAGAGACTGAAATCATATTTAGTCGCACTTGTGAGTTCTGAGATTGTGTGTGTCACGTGTTCTTGTCCCTCTGATGCAGCAACATTTATCATTCTTCCATCGAATTCAAGTATATAGTTGAGGATGTCATTCACTTTCTTCCACTGCATATTGATACTGGTCTCATTTTGTCCAACTGATTTGAACTCTTCTGTGTTACGAGGAGCTGGAATATGAACACACACAATTAAGGAAGTGTCACAAAATTTGATTTAAAATGTTGCGTTTGTGTAGTTTCTTTAAAACAAATAATAAGTTGCATTCAGTTCCATTATTTTATCTGTAACCGTCGAAACTATGAAGTGAGCAACACCCCTCTGTTACTGAGACACTTTAAATTAGATATTGTTACAGAGCTCTGCTGTGGCTCTTGTAGCCTATG
>NW_025744024.1:9468-11727 GCF_021292245.1 Micropterus dolomieu
GTCCAACTGATTTGAACTCTTCTGTGTTACGAGGAGCTGGAATATGAACACACACAATTAAGGAAGTGTCACAAAATTTGATTTAAAATGTTGCGTTTTGCGTAGTTTCTTTTTAAACAAATAATAAGTTGCATTCAGTTCCATTTTTAAGCAGCTAGGATGTAAAAGACATGGAGAGGAAACTGACAAAATTTGTCTGTTTTTGAATGACAGGATATTCCTACTAAAATGTTATGTTTTGTGCAGTTTTTCCATACAAATAATGAGTTGCATTCAGTTTCAGTATTGTATCTGCAACAGTCAAAACTATGAAGTGAGCAACACCCCTCTGTTACTGAGACACTTTAAATTAGATATTGTTACAGAGCTCTGCTGTGGCTCTTGTAGCCTATATAAGAGGAAAAACATCTTACCAGTGACTGCAGTGATGTGTACTCCTCTGCTTCTGACATTTTCAAACACAGTGAAGAGACTGAAATCATATTTAGTCGCACTTGTGAGTTCTGAGATTGTGTGTGTCACATGTTCTTGTCCCTCTGATGCAGCAACATTTATCATTCTTCCATCGAATTCAAGTATATAGTTGAGGATGTAATTCACTTTTTTTTTTTGTCCAACTGATTTGAACTCTTCTGTGTTACGAGGAGCTGGAATGTAAGGAACTGCCACAAAATTTGATTTAAAATGTTGCGTTTTGCGTAGTTTCTTTTAAACAAATAATAAGTTGCATTCAGTTCCATTTTTAAGCAGCTAGGATGTAAAAGACATGGAGAAGAAACTGACAAAATATGTCTGTTTTTGAATGACAGGATATTCCTACTAAAATGTTTTGTGCAGTTTTTCCAAACAAATAATAAGTTGCATTCAGTTCCATTATTGTATCTGCAACAGTCAAAACTATGAAGTGAGCAACACCCCTCTGTTACTGAGACACTTTAAATTAGATATTGTTACAGAGCTCTGCTGTGGCTCTTGTAGCCTATGTCAGAGGAAAAACATCTTACCAGTGACTGCAGTGATGTGTACTCCTCTGCTTCTGACATTTTCAAAAACAGTGAAGAGACTGAAATCATATTTCGTCGCACTGGTGAGTTCTGAGATTGTGCGTGTCACATGTTCTTGTCCCTCTGTTGCAGGAACATTTATCATCCTTCCATCAAATTCAAATGTATAGTTGAGGCTTTTATTCACTGGCTTCCACTGCAGATTGATACTGGTCTCAGTTTGTCCAACTGATTTGAACTCTTCTGTGTTACGAGGAGCTGGAATATGAACACACACAATTAAGGAACTGCCACAAAATTTGATTTAAAATGTTGCGTTTGTGTAGTTTCTTTAAAACAAATAATAAGTAGCATTCAGTTCCATTTTTAAGCAGCTAGGATGTAAAAGACATGGAGAAGAAACTGACAAAATTTGTCTGTTTTTGAATGACAGGATATTCCTACTAAAATGTTATGTTTTGTACAGTTTTTCCAAACAAACAATGAGTTGCATTCAGTTTCAGTATTGTATCTGCAACAGTCAAAACTATGAAGTGAGCAACACCCCTCTGTTACTGAGACACTTTAAATTAGATATTGTTACAGAGCTCTGCTGTGGCTCTTGTAGCCTATATCAGAGGAAAAACATCTTACCAGTGACTGCAGTGATGTTTACTCCGCTGCTTCTGACATTTTCAAACACAGTGAAGAGACTGAAATCATATTTAGTCGCACTTGTGAGTTCTGAGATTGTGTGTGTCACATGTTCTTGTCCCTCTGATGCAGTGACATTTATCTCCCCTCCACTGAATTCAAGTATATAGTTGAGGATTTCATTCACTTTTTTTTTTTGTCCAACTGATTTGAACTCTTCTGCGTTACGAGGAGCTGAAATGTAAAGAAACACAAATAAGGAAGTGTCACAAAATTTGATTAAAAATGTTGCGTTTGTGTAGTTTCTTTTAAACAAATAATAAGTTGCATTCAGTTCCATTTTTAAGCAGCTAGGATGTAAAAGACATGGAGAGGAAACTGACAAAATTTGTCTGTTTTTGAATGACAGGATATTCCTACTAAAATGTTTTGTGCAGTTTTTCCAAACAAATAATGAGTTGCATTCAGTTCTAGTATTGTATCTGCAACAGTCAAAACTATGAAGTGAGCAACACCCCTCTGTTACTGAGACACTTTAAATTAGATATTGTTACAGAGCTCTGCTGTGGCTCTTGTAGCCTATATCAGAGGAAAAACATCTTACCAGTGACTGCAGTGATGT
>NW_025744025.1:0-15508 GCF_021292245.1 Micropterus dolomieu
GGCCTGCAGACTGAACGTAGCCTAAGACATTTTTCCTACAGGCTGGTCCACTCTGTAGGCAGGTCTCCCTGTGGATTCTATATTTGCATCACATTCACATTCTCAGCCTCAAACATCACCATCCCAGATCTGTTTCAAGGCTTCCACTGCCCCCCACTCATTCTTCACACACCTTGAAAATAACAACACCTACACCAGAATGCTATTTGTGGATTCACAGCATTCAATACAATCTCCCTCCTGATAGGCAAACTTAGCACTCTGGGCTTGAGTTGCACATTCTGCAATTGGACATTGGACTTCCTCACTAACAGACCCCAGACAATTTGGATTGGCGGTCACATCTCCTCCACTCTAGTGCTCAACACCCGAGCGTGTGTTGAGCCCCCTCCTGTTCACAAAGTACACCCACGACTGCAGCCTATGACATGGAGTCAACTCTGCTGTGAGGTTTGCGGACAAGACCACCATCATTGACTGGATTACAAACAACACTGAGACTTCATATCAAGAGGAAATTAACAATCTTGCAGAGTGGTGCACAGAGAACAACCTACTGCTCAATGTCCAAAAACCAAGGAGCCGCAAGCTGTGAGACTTTTAAAATCATCCCCCTCAAACCATCAAAATGAATACCTTTTTGTTATGTTTTGGCTCTGTGTTGTTTGCATGTGTGTGGCATAAATGAAAGTACATTTTATTTTACAGCCTTTTATTGTAAAATGACCAAGCTCAACATATGTCTTTTTCTGTTCTCTCCCTTCTTCTTAAGACCTTTTAATGAAGAAAATTCCTCACCAAAGGTGATCTAGTATACCATTGGCATTCTTAAGGAAACTCAAAGTGTTGGAGCTCAGCGTTTATTTCCCACAGCAAATGAACCTCCCAGATCCCACTCGTTTCTCTCCCACATGAAATTGGTGGGGCCACTGTGAGCTGAATGGACTCCATGGGACAACAATCTGATAACCACACTGAAATGGGATGAGAGCAAATATAGGAAGTTTCTCATGCTTCAATATGCCACATCTAATGGTGGTGCAATTTCACAAATCCATAATTGAAATCTCACTTTTCTGTCATCCTGCCCTCTGTAGTGTATAGTCTGTGTGTCTCCTCCTGTCTGTGTCAGATTGTCTCACTCCCTGTGTTCTTTGTTAGTGTTACATGTCTCCCATACCAGTTTGTTGGATTACTTTGTTATCTTCCATGCCTGGACTATTGCATTTCTGTTAGATTGTGGATTTTTGCCTGTCTAATGTTCAGTGAAAGTTGCCTCACCAAATTAATAAATGCCATAAACTGTACCTGTTCGGCTTGAGTATCTTGCATTTGGGTCCAAATTGAGTTCACCTGTGTCTGTACTGGCAGACACAGACAACAGATTCAGCATGTTTTACTGCAAAACTGATCAGTGATGTTTTGCCATTCAGGTTTTATTAATGCTGAATATCTTATGTCTGTTGAAAATGCACGACAATGAATTAACATTCACCATGGAAAGCAAATTGATTTTATCTAAAGTATTCGATTCTTGAGTAATCTCTCTGGCTGGTGGCTAAAGACTTGCTTTATAGCCATGTAATGTTTAAGATTTAAAGCAAATCCCTAACCCCTGCCAATTTTGGAATAGTGTTCCTTATTAATGTTTACTATTGCTCATAATGTCAATATCAAATTCAAGTCAATCTCTCATGTGTCACGATGCAAACCAGGACAAAATAAGAAGCTATAGGATCTATTTTTGGTTTCTGACTTTGTTCTCAAAATACAATTCCCAGAACATTTTTTTCTCTGACTGGTGTTTCGTTTTTTTCTTTTTTTCCCTCCAGACCATCTCAGTTTCTGTATCAGTCCTCACACTGAGCTGTATTGCCCAAGACCGATGGTATGCTATCTGCCACCCGCTGATGTTCAAGAGCACAGCCAAGAGGGCTCGCAAGAGTATTGTTGTCATTTGGGTTGTGTCCTGCATCATCATGATCCCTCAAGCTATTGTGATGGAGTGCAGTAGCCTGCTGCCTGAACTAACAAACAAGACCAGCCTGTTCACTGTGTGTGATGAACATTGGGGAGGTTAGTGACGAATCTCAGTCACCCAGATCATAGTTATCCAAGGTGGTTTAAAGGGGCTATATGTAGTTTTTTTAATCACTTTTTACTGCCTATTTGTCAACAGGCTGTAACCTCACATAGAAATGGACCACAGCCTGTATTCTTGGTTGCGGTAGGGTTTTTTTATGCACGCTCCCTAGCCTCTTCCCTACTACACCGCAGCAAACAAAATGCAGTCCACTAACACTATAAACTGGGCCCAAGCACAGTTAAGCTGGACTCCGGCACGGTACGCTTGTAGTATGATCGCTAACCGTGCCCGAGCACCGAACTCGGACGTAAATACCACCGTGCCATGCGAGAGAAAGTGCTTTTTTCCCCCAAAGAGTGCAGGGTTTCCCACAGAATGACAGCCTAACTGTGGCGCGGGGTGGGGGGGTGTGCTAACCTCGACAACCCAGCTGTAATCTGACGTTAACATAGCTATCCTTATTAGCTAGGCTCTTTACATGCTTGCTAATAACTTTTTGTAAGGTGGAAATCCAACATCGACAGCATTCTATTTTGTATAGGCTTCACCCTCTAAGGCTATCGCTATTGGGTTTACCCCTACGCTCATGCACGGAACTGAGAAAAGCTTGTCTACGCCCACACACAACGTGGGCCTCTCCTATGTCCGCACTTTGTACACACACACAACAGTGAGACCTGGCCATCGGCTCCCATTTTTCTTCAGCACTGAGCTTTCTAAAGAGCAAGAAGTTTGTCTAAAGAGCAGAAGATTCCCGAAGTGACTTCTAGCAAGCTGTTGGGTCAGGTCGAGACGCCGCTTCGTCCGTACGGGTGTGCGCCGTCTGCCACATGGGCTACATCATTCCGAGGGATCTCCATCCCCACTGCGAGGCTTGCCTCGGACCAGAGCATGCCGGCTGAGCACTCACTCCCAGCTCGCATTGCCTGTTCTGTGCCCTTCTTACCCCTCGATGAGCAGCAGCACCGGGCGGATAGCTTTGCCGTTCAGGAGGAGGAGGTGGGGTGTAGCCTTCTTGTGTGTGTTGGAGTTTTCACGGTGTGGAAGGTGGTCGAACACATCGCCACTCTGCTGCGGAACCAGCACGTGCTGGTCCGCACCAACAACAAGGCAGCAGCAGTCTACATAAACCTCCAAGCGGGGTGGGCTCGGCAAAGCTGCTGAGCTTGGCCAGGCGGCTGCTGCACTCATCTGCACTCCATCAGAGCAGAATACATCCTTGGCGTGTTGGACAGAGGAGTGGACATCAGCTCGCGTGAAGATCCCCTGCTGGGGGGTAGACGCCTTCGTGCACCCACTATGGCCTCCTCGTCTGTTGTACTGTATGCTTTCCCACTTATTCGGCTGCTGTTGGGTCAGCCGTGGAAACTCTCTCAGGCAGGAGGCGCGGCCAGCCCCTGTGGGTCTGGCTGTTGAGAGGCGGTGCCTGGAGGGTCAAGGCCTCTCCCGGGCAGTGGTGTGCACCATCTAGGTGTCGAGAGCCGTCTCTACTCAGTCCTCGTACTCGGGCACAGTAAAAGGCTACCGGGCCTACTGTGAGTATGCCCTTTGATTACGTTAGTTTGCTTGCTAACGCTAATCCATATTACTATCCTGTGTACCACCAGTATTATGTCAAAGTGTTGATTTTAGCCTGCAAGTAATGATGTAATGATTGCCCCTTTAAAATCAAGGGCATCTGGAAGTCCTGTTGCCCTTTTATTTTAACCCACCTTGGATGACTGGGGAGATTAATTTGCACAAATACCACTCAACCACATGAAAGCATTGTGTCAATCTCTCACTTATGCTGCCAGATGCACAGGATAAACTGAGACTAAAGATCCTCATTAGAGCATTGGTTTTTCTGTTTGCTAAAACCAGTGTGCATGTCAACCATTTATCTGATGTGATATTAAAATGATGAGAGTAGGGCACTATTCACAGGTTTATTATGACTAATAAGGTGTATTGACTCATGCTGGAAGTCAGATAAGCCAGTCATGGTGCCTTTCTAATTAAAATCCTCAACAGAGGAGAACCTTGAAAAAAGAGAGCTTTTCAGCCCATCACTTTAATTGCAGTAATTGAGGTAGGTTATTGATTAGATACCTTTTGAGACACAGATTGCTTATTTTATTGACACATGAAATTGAAGGTCAGTGAAAAGAATACTTTAAAACGAATTACAACTGTACCAATTAAATATACCTCGAAGCAAACCTCAAAGTGACCTTTTGAAAGCTCCCCCTGCCCCCTGTTGATCGTTTCGTTAAACAGGGAGTCCAATCATGGCTTAGCAATCTTAACCAAGCACAGCAGGCCTGTCAAGCTTAAGATTTCCCCACATGCTGAATGTCAAAAGGGCTCTAATAAAAGGCATACTCAATATCTAGTGTGAAGGGTGGTATTTTTATCACCTCTCCAAAATCAAAAAACAAAAGAGCAAACGTGTAAGAAATGGAGTAGACTTTTTTCTACAAGACATTGTAATGATTTTCAAGACAAATTACTGTTAAAAAATGATATAATCTTCTTTAGGTTCATCAGTGATGATAAATGATGAAAGTCCATAGTTCATCATCAACTATGGATGATGAATTCCATAGTTCATGAATGTTTAGCCTCATCAAATGTTTTTTTAGACTCAGTAGAAGCAACATCTTTGATAAAATTGGTCTGAAATCTGCATGGTTTCCTTCATTAATCTCTCACAGTTTTTGAAGGTGATCTCTGGTTTTCTTTATCGATGTGTTTTAAAGCATTTCAGACAGTTATACTAAAGTGTTATTCTAAAATAAAAAATATTCAAGTCAAACTCGACAAAATAAAATGTGTGGTGATAAAACTATTTGTTTTCTATTACAATTTGATTTGAAGAAGTGTCCTTACTCACTGTCAAGAGGTGAATGCGTTATTCGACAGAACTGATTACAGCTGCAGAGCAATGTATCCCCTATTGTGTCAGCTTATGTCATAAGCTGACATCTTAGGTTTCACTCCTGAAATCCTAAATTTCAGGAGTGAATCCTAAGAGGATGCAATATTTGGCAAAGAGCTGCTGAGATTTGCATTTTCTGTTATTTCAGCCAAGGTGAGTGTAAGATGTATGAAATTCACACTCTCAAGCAAGAGCAGCTTGATGTGTCAACTATCTGTTGCGATCATCCTGCTGTCTGTCTGATTCACATGAACTGAGGCAGGAAGGGAACTGATTTGACTACTTGTCTGGTACCAAATGTACTCCTATTTATTAACTTGTGTATTAAGTAAATGCCTTAACTCAACCAAGCATATCATCTGGGTCATGTCAGAGAGAAATGTATTCTTGCCATGTCACATGCATCACATTCACTGTCAAGCGCTAGCAGCAGTTGGATTTGGAATTGCTGGATGCATGATTTATCAGAGCTCTTCTGTCGCACATACACGGGCCAACTCCAAAAAAGTAATTTAAGCTGATGGCATCTGGGCTGCACTTCATAATTGGTTAAGATGTGTAAGGGTCAGGCCACAATGTCTCCAAGGGCCCCAGAATGGCAAAAACCTGGCCTGCCAAAATTGACTCATACAAATTGGCTGTTGCTTCTGAAGCACAATGAATGTATGCATAAACAATTCTTGCAAGCAAGACGTTGAAGGTTTACATAGAATCCTTGTTTCTCGGGAATGTTTGACACATTCCCGAGAAACAAGGATTCTATGTAAACTGGCTACTTTTAGTCAATACAGCTTCGTAATAAAGGAAAATATGAGGTCAGCCTCTTCATTCCTTTTCTCTTCTACAATGTGAGAAAACAGTACAAATCTTCAGAAATCTTATCCAGCCCATGACGATTAGCATCAAACGTCACCATCATCATCATTACTAGTATTGTAGTGCACCTGATCGTAAGTGTGGCGTGAAGGTCACTAGAGTAAATTGCATGAGTGTCATGGTGAATGTATGTCAAATGGTAGTGTTGTTATTAACCAGCCACTCTTCATTCTGGAACATGGACCCTCAATTGTGAAGAGATTTTGCTCTACAAAGTTCACGACGAATATAAAAATGAACTGACAAGAGCGCAAAAGTAGGAAATTCTAAGAAAAGCTTTAAAGGTACATGTTGAAGGACAGTGTTGTTTAGGATGACTGGCTTACTTAAGGAATTTACAAATCCTCAGCCAGGTTGTTTGTATCTTAATGTTATATTGGACTAGGAGTAGGGAAAAATGTGTTTCAAAAGAAGTAATGAGTTATAGATGTAGCCAGGTTAAAAATGCTATACATTGTGATTAACTGATAAAAAGCATATAAAGCATGATCTAGTTAAAAACGAATTCATTGTTGTTAAAAATGTGGTTTACAAGCTATTTCATAAAAGATTAAAAAGCTACAGTGTAATAAATACGTTTATAATATGTGCAGTTATAAACGTTTTATTTTGAAGAGTTCTGTCTAGTAAAGAGGAAGTGGTATGTAAGAATAAGGGTAATACTGGTCATTCATTGGTCTGTGTGGGGGGTTCAGAGGTGCACAGGAGGAGAGAGTGAGAATGTAGGAAAATCAGTGGGAGCTTGACTATGAACGAACGCGATGCGAAGTGTGTGAAGTTCGTGCAAAGTAGTATGTAGTAAGTTGGTGTTTTAGACTATCTTAAGTCTTAACACAGAATACCACCCTGGGTACTTTTGTGAGAAGTTAGACATTTCTTCCCGAAATGTATTGTACAGTTATTCACGTGTGTATCATAGCTCATTTGCAGACAGTGTTTTGTGTTAGCATTCATTAGCAAAGTGAATGGACTCTTAGCCAGTATTGCTAACTCAGCTGTATACTATTGGACTAGTTCACGGGTTTCGACGTGAAAACCCTGGAGAGTTATCTGAAAGTTACAACTGCGAAGTCAAAGCTCCGAGTTCGTTAGAAAGAGGGACACCGACCACGCCAGTTTGGACGCATGCTCGCACCCCTGTTCGACACCAGAGACCGAGAGACGACAGCGGCAGAGCGCGGGACAGACCACGCTTTCTTTGGACACCTGCTTGCCCTTGTTTTGCTGGAGACCGGGAAAGACTGTTGAACTCTGCACAGTGGACTGAACTGTTGCTTTAGGTTAAACTCTTTAATTCTGTTGCTCCTTTGAGTGAAGTGGACCAATAGTTTAAGTATCGTCGCTCTCAAGCATCGCAACGAAGTTTGGGGTTTTATTTTATTTTTATATGCCGGCTTGTGTTTGTGTGCCTGCTTGGTGAGTGTGGGCCCACTGAGTTAACATTATAGTTGAATTTGAACTGAAGGTAACTGAAAAGTTGTTATAGTGTGTTTAAACCAGTAAAAGGGGATTAATATTATTGCGTTACCCTGGTATTCAAGAAAAGAGATATTCCAAAGAGACTGAAAATACATTTATTTTATTGTTTATGTTAAAATTGCCAAAGTAAAATGGGGATTTATTATTTCTAAACTAACCCTGGTGTGTTGCATTATTACTTTTACCAAAGTATATTCAACACATAAGGTAAATGTCTGTGTTTTGTTGACAAGGTGGCAACTTTAGTTTTATTGCAGCATGCTAGTTACTCTAATGTAGGTTTAGTGTGACTTTACAGAGCTAATAGACGTTAGATGAACCTAGCCTAGTGACAGTGGTGTTGCAAATCATTTGAGATAAATACAGAAACCCAAGACAATTAAAAGTGTATAGAAACTGAAGATAAAAAGGAACCTTATTTCAAGTATTCAGTTAGTTTGATTTAAGAACTCAGGGCCCCACCCTGCTTAAGATAGGGAAAGGTGGGCTACATAGAAAAAGCTGCTAAGCTGCAAAAAATATTTAACCAAGTCAACAAAATGTACATTAAATAACAGTCAATGGAATATCACGTTAATTTAGCAAGCAAGGACTAATCTGTAAGAGCTTTTTGCTATATTGGCCTTTGGAAGCACCCCAAATATTCTATCAAAAGGCATATAATAAAAATACTATGAAATTTTATCAATGGGCTTTTGTGTTTGTTTTTTTTTGTTTTTTTACCTGGAGACTCAAACACATATATTCATATGTAAGATAATAGTTAAGCACAGAAATAATAAATACATTAATATATAATACACAAACAATATTAAACCATAGATAGATGTAGATAAATGTTGCACTTAGTACCTCAAGTTTATTTGCTTGAAGATGTTTTTCCAATTTTTCAATCCTTTCTTGAGTGTTGAGGAGTTCCCTCGATGGAAATCGTAACCAGCTCCAGTGGATTTATTTTCCACGCATGCTTGCTGTTGTTCGGACTATGAAGCGCCATAGGAGAGGGAAAGGAGCCGGGTCGCTTGTGTGTTTCCGCCGGCGTGGACTCCGCACATCACACACCAGCAATATTTCTCTCCGTGTGCTCACTGTGCAACAAACTGGATGAACTTAAGTTCCCCTTCGACGGAACTCGAACTGCGTCGGTGACGACACTATGGGAATGCCTCTGGGCGTGGCAGGGCTGAACTATGAATGAAACTACTCCAATCCTATTGGTGTTGCTAGAACGGTAGCCTGTGACGGCGTAACCGGAGGGGTATATAAGCACGCCGGCACACAGGACACATTAGCCTTTTTTTATTCAGCAGGCACTCTGAGTATGTTTGGAAGCTCCACTATTGAGAAAGTTGTTGTCTTACCTGGAAATCCTGACGAAGCAGACCATGTCTGGTAATCAGTTCCGACAATGTGTTTTTCCATGCCCACGCTACATCGCGGCTCGGGAGACTCATGAGATGTGTGTTCCTGTCTGGGGATGTCGCACGCCCAGGCAGCTCTCGAGGGGGCTGCCTGTGGCCATGGCGAGGCCCGGTCCCTGTGGGTGCTGAGGTCTCGTGCGGCTCTCTTTCGGAAGACAGTCAGATGCGCTCTCCCCGTGGCTCAGGCCCTGCGGTTGCTGAAGTGTTGCAGCGGCTACGGTTATGGGGATCGCAGCGTGATATCTCCGAGGGCGTCGGGACGGCTGAGGCCGTTTTCCGGTCCTCGTCTGCTGACTCCGCCTCCTCTCTTCCCCGTTCGGAGCCCGTTTCTCCTGCCCGAGGTATGAGTTTAGAGAGGCTTGCACAGTCTTATTCTGAGGAGCTAGACATGCTTAGCATCATGGAGGATGACTTCCGGGAGCCGGGCCGACGTCATCAGTCCGTGCCCAGCTATGAGAGGCGGGGCAGGAGCCGTGGGCTGGCAGTAACCTCAATGAGCTTTCTGCAGCCCAAGCGCCACCCCCGCGTCGATCCTCGCCATTCTTTCCTGATTTACACAATTAGTTGTGTAAATCATGGAATCATGAATCATGGACCGAAAAAAAAAGAGAGCTGCTCTGTACGGCTGACTGCGTCCCCTCTGCTGGACTACAGCAGCGTGACAGAAACTAAGCAGCACGGCTTTGGAACGATGCCTCGGGTGGAGGAAGCACTCGCGTGCTATCTTTCTCCCCCCCTCGCTTCATCCCTTCAGACGCCGGCGCTCCCCACCAAGCCGTATCGGACGACATCCGCTTTGGTGGGCAAGGCCTACATGGCAGCGGGTTGAGCTGGTGCAAGCCTGCACACCATGGCCACCTTGCAGGCGTACCAGGCCGATCTTCTCAAAGACTGTGACCTAGGGGGAGGTCCCTCTGAGGAGGACCTGACTGAGCTCCATAGAGCTACGGACTTAACACTCCGTGTTAACAAGGAGTAGGCCCGTTCCTGTGGCTACGGAACGCCATCTGTGGCTCAACCTCTCGGGCATCCAGGGGAAGGAGAAGGCTTTTCTCCTGGATGTGACCCTCTCTCCTACTGGCCTGTTTGGTGAGGCAGTGGATGCTGTCAGCAGCAGGTTTCAGCACGCCAAAGGCAGGGAGAGGCGTTTGAGCAATATCTCCCCCGCCGGTCTGGGTCCAGGACGGCGACGGCTGAAGAGAGACGAGCTCAGCCCTCAGCTAGCTCCTACCGCCGGAGCCAGAAGCGAAGCGTCGCTTCCCAAAGTCCCTCTCAACAAACCTGGGACGCGAGGCGACTCTCTCGCCCACAGCCCCCCGAGAAGACAGGCCTGAGGACCGTCATTCAGTCTCGGCGGGCTCGGGGAAGAGGTCCTGAGGTTTCGAGTAGGGGGGCCCACCACCACCACCCCCCCCGAGAGAGACTGACCGAAGTCCCCATCCCTCGTGGCGGCTCAGGCAACAGGCTTCCCGCCGTCTTGGCGCTCGGGACACGCTAGCCTCCAGCGAGCTCTCACCAGTCTGCCCGCCTCGAGGGGTTGCAGCTGGAAAACGATCAGGCTCACACACCGTGGGTTGCCGGTGAGTTTCCCTTGCGGTTCTCTGCTTCAGGGTGCCACTGGGGACCTACGCATAACACCGGCCACCAGCCCCGAGGGGTTGGTTCCCTTACCGGATTTTGTAGAAACATGGCGGAGCTTTGCAAACATTTCCCCGTGGGTCCTGCGCACCGTAGTGGATGGCTACAGGATGCAGCTCTGGCCCCGCTGAGGCTCCAGGGCATCCACATATTGAACTACATCGACGACTGGCTCATCCTGGCCCAGTCTCGGGAGTTAGCGGTTCGGCATTGAGATGTCGTCCTCGCCCACCTTCAGCGTTTGGGGCTCATCCTTGTCAGAACCGACAATACGGCAGTGGTGGCCTATTTGAATCACCAGGGGGGTCTGCGCTCGCGCCCGTTATGTAAACTGGCACATCAGATCCTCCTGTGATCCCAGCAGAGACTCCTGTCCCTCAGAGCGATGTACGTCCCTGGGACCCAGAATCAGGGAGCAGACCTGCTGTCGAGACAGGGGCTGAGGCCCGGAGAATGGAGACTCCACCCCGAGGTGGTGGAGTTATTATGCGAAGAGATCGGCCCCATAGACGTGGACTTGTTTGCGTCCCGAGAGACGGCGCACTGTCCCCTGTGGTTCTCCCTCTCACCCCCAGCCCCTCTAGGGCTGGATGCCATGGTGCGGACGTGGCCGAGGCTGCGTCTGTATGCGTTTCCCCCAGTCGCTCTGCTCCCGGGGGATCTGGAGCGGGTCAGGGCCATCCTGCACCCTTGTCCAGACCTATGGCCGTAAGGGGCCCTCCACGCAGGGGCGTCACTCCAGGATTTGTGTGACGCGGCTGGCTGGGCCACCTCTCACACTTTCATCCGGTGTACAGTCTGGACCTTCCTTCTGCACCCGGCACCCGTGCGCTCTCCTCCTAGTCGTGCCGTCAGGTTCTGCACGCTGGTGGCAGGCGGGGTTTCGGCGCGGCCTTAGTGGGTATCTCGGGGAACAAGGGTTACATACGTAACCCGAGACGTTACTGACGGGGAAAAACAGAGCCTTTTATTCAACTTCTGCTCTGTGCTTCATGGAGACATGGCTGTGTGGACTGACACCGGCATCTGCGCTGCATCTGGCTGGATTCCAACTCTACAAAGTGGACCGCAACACAGAACTCTCTTGCAAAACAAAAGGTGGAGGTGTCAACAGTGACTGGTGTACCGACGTGACAGTGATTCAGCAGCACTGTTTTCATGACCTGGAATATTTTATCATTAACTGTAAACCGTTACTTTCCCCATGAGTTTTTTTTCATTCACTCTGGTCGGTGTTTACATTCCATCACAGGCCAACGTGCACGATGCACAGTGCATGCTTGCTGACAGGATACTGTGTGTGGAGTAGACATGGACTTCCCTTGTTATTGTTCTTGGTGACTTTAACAAAGGGAACCTCAGCCAAGAACTCCCATTATACAGGCAGTTTATAAAGTGTCCAACCAGAGAGGAGAACATTCTGGATCACTGCTACAGTACAGTAAGCAGAGCCTATCACACCGTCCCCTGCACTACACTGGGTCACTCTGACCATGTCATGGTCCACCTGATTCCTGCAAACAGGCAGAAATTAAAACTCCTCATCACAGGTTTACAAAGCAGTGGACCAATGAAGCTGTAGAGGACCTTCACGCGTGTTTGGACTGCACTGACTGGGATGTTTTCAGGACTACTACCACCAATCTGGATGAGTTTACTGATGCTGTGACGTCCTACATCAGCTTCTGCAAGGACAGCTGTGTACCATCACAGACCAGGGTGAGTTTTATAACAATGACAAACCCTGGTTCACAGCTAAACTCAGATAAATCAGGCTGGAAAAGGAGAAGGCATTTAGCAGTGAGGACAGGGCCAGGTTTAAGGTTCAAAGTACAGGTTTAACAAATAGGCGCGAGAAGCTAAATGACTGTACTCAGAGAGACTAAAGAACCACTTCTCTGAAAATGATGTCACTTCTGTCCGGAGGGGTTCAGACAGATCACAAACTACAAACCCAAAGTCCCCCACTCCATCGACGACGCTCGCCTGGCAAATGAGCTTAACCAGTTCTACTGCCGCTTTGAGAGTCAATCAGACACCATCCACCGTGATTCCTCCGCTATCATCTTTTCCATCTAATCCTCCCGCTCCTCAGAGGGGGCGAGAGAGAGGGATGTCAACAGACAGGAAGCAGAAACCCCGCAAAGCAGCTGGGCCGGACTCTGTCTCCCCATCCAACCTGAAGCACTGTGCTGCTCAGCTGTCTCCGGTGTTTTTTAACACCTCACTGGAGACATGCCATGTGCCAGCCTGCTTAAAAACCTCCACCATCATTCTTGTCCCCAAAAACAACTAGGACCACAGGACCCTGACATCTGTGGTAATGAAGTCTTTTGAGCGCCTTGTGTTGTCCCACCTTAAATCCCACTCCTGGACCCCCTGCAGTTCTCCTGGACTCCTTGACTCCTACAGCAGGATCCTGTTTGTGGATTTCAGCTCTGCTTTCTACACCACCATCCTGTCTCTGCTGCAGGACAAGCTCTCCCAGCTGAGCATGCCTGACAGTTTGATCACAGACTTCCTGACTGACAGGACGCAGCACGTGAAGCTGGGAAAACGTGTCTCTGATTCCAGGACCATCAGCACCGGTTCCCCTCAAGGATGCATTCTTTCCCCTCTGCTCTTCTGCCTGTACACAAACAGCTGCACCTCCATTCACCAGACCATCAAGTTCCTGAATTTTGCAGATTACACCCCCCTCATTGGGCTCATCTCTGGTAGGGATGAGTCAACCTACAGGTGGGAGATTGACCATCTGGTGACCTGGGGCAGCCAGAACCACCTGGACCTCAACGCTCTAAAGACAGCGGAGAGGGCAGAAACTGTTTCAGACTCTGCTGTGGCCCATCAGGACCAAAACCTCTCACCACAAAAACAGGTTCTTCCCATCTGCAGCTAGCCACATTAACAATATATTTTGTCAATTTATATATTTATGTACACAATATCCTCTTCTGCTGCAATACGTCTGCACAACACAAACCCTTCACATAGTTGTATTATTTTTCTCTGTTATTTTTGTTTTTTATTATTCTTATGCAATAAACAGATGCAAGTTATATATTTATACATTTCTACTTTTATGTCAGCTGTATGTTTGTCTAGGTGTAGCACCTAATCACAAAGCAAATTTCTCGTATGTGTATAATAGTACTTGGCAATAAAGCTCTTTCTGATTCTGAGGATGATGTATGATATACAGTACATGTCTCCAAAGACAGAGCGCCTGGAGCGCCCAGGTCAGTGTAATCAGCTGACGACCCTCCACTGTCAACCAATGGTAACCAACACAGGTTGGTTGGGGTGTCACACTAGATAAAGCATCATAATTCCAGCCCGTGAAAGTTTGGAGGTGTATCTGTCTGTTACCAAGGCCAGGTCAGACATATTGAACTTATTCAATATTTTAAGAGAAGCAAACAGAATTTACACACAGTAAGGGTCAGTTGTGTTTCCACTCTCACTACAATCAAGACATCGCCAAGGCCGTACACTGCACAGAACAGAACATTGTGTATGGGTTGGCTTTTCCCTTAGAAATGTTTATCTGGTTAATGTCAATTATTGATTGTGTTTAATTTATTCCCCAAGTCTGGGAAAGGTGATGCATTTCTTTCCAGGTTACAAAAATAAAACGCAACTGAATACTGCTCCACTGCCTCTAGAGTACTTGGAGTCAAATGGTTTTAACAGTATATATTGTGGCCTACTTTTAGTTAACCGTGTGAATTTCATGCATTTGACACTTACCTGGGTTGAGACAAGAACATGTATTTCTCAGCAGGTTTAAAGAAAAACACCTCTGCCAAATACTGCAGTCTCCCCTCTGCTTTTTCTCTTGAGACCTAGGAGTCAGATGGCTCAGCACATATTATAGGCTGTTTTCATACATCTTGCATTGATCTTGTCTGTAATAACAAGGCATTTCTCTGCAGCTCTAAAATCTTATCTGCCAAATTATGCTTTTCTGCCTTATATTTCTCTAGAGACACTTTGGGATCAAATGATATTACCGGCAATATATTTTGAGCTGTTATGGCTTGACAGTGAGAAATTCTCAGCAGGTACAGAAAACTTTTGTCGAATAATGCACTGCAACTTAATTCCTTACTTACGTACTTCATACATTTTATAATGACCTAAGCTGAAATAATAAGAGATGCATTGCTCTGCAGCAGTTCTGTCAATTAATGAATTCACCCCTTAACAGTCAGCAAGAACACTTCAAATCAAACTGTGATAGGAATCAAATGGTGTCAACAGCACATACTTTATTTGATCGACTTTGACATGACAGATTGGCTTTGACACTTAACATTAATTTTAAAAACCTAATTTTATAATAACTATCTGAAATGCTTAAAAACACATCAAAATCACCTTTAGAAACGTTCTTAAACTATAGACTTCAGATCATTTGTCATCATCAATTAACCTGTCAAGGAATTATATCGTTTTTAAACAGTACTTTGCATTAGCTGCGAGTGCTCCTGCGAGGGATGTGCAGTTCTTGGCAGGCAGGCAGAACTTGGTTGTTTTTGGTTTTGGATTGGTGATCTGCTTCGATTGTTATCAGTCCATCTGAGCATGCTACTGGGAGGGGCATGTAGTTCCCCTTCGAGGGAACTCGAACTGCGTCGGTTACGACACTATGGGAACGCCTCTAGGCGAAGCAGGTCTGAACGTGAATGAAATCACTCCAATCCTATCGGCTTGTTGCTAGAACGGTAAGGTGTGACGGAATAACCGGAGGAGTATAAAGCACACCTGTACACACTCATCATTAGCTTTTTTTTATTCAGCAGGCGCTCTGTATGTTGTTTGAAGAAAGCTCCAGTCCTACAAGCAGTGTGTCTTACCTGAAGAAGAAGTCTACCAGCATGTCCGGCAACCAGATGTACAGAAGGTGTGTTTTTTCTTGCCCTCGGTACATCACGGATGGAGATTCTCATGAGATGTGTGTCTCATGTTTGGGGATGGAGCACGCACGGGCAGCTCTCGAGGGGGCTGCCTGTGCCCGTTGCGAAGCCCTTTCCGTGCGGGTACTGAGGTACAGCATGGCTCTCTTTTCCGAGGATGGCCGGATGT
>NW_025744026.1:0-302 GCF_021292245.1 Micropterus dolomieu
TGCTTCGATGGGCGGAGCTTGATTCGACTGTCAATCTCACAGTTGAAACTTCGCAGTGAAACAAGGATCATGCCATTTTGGCGATATGGGGGTGCTCAACATCTGATTTTACATAGAACTACCAGTTTTCTCCCAATAAGTTAATATACAGCCTATTACAATTGTTACGGCTGCCGAGGGCAGCCGTCTGTGTGTCACTGCTGCCTGTGTTTCTCCCTGCATGTTACACTGTGAGGCGGGGGATTGGCTGGACTTCGGCAAGCCTGGTTGATCCCGCCTCCCACCTCCGACGATTCCGATTG
>NW_025744026.1:335-16138 GCF_021292245.1 Micropterus dolomieu
TGTCTGCTTGTGTTCTTGATTAGTTTGTTATCTGTCTGCTTGTGTTCTTGATTAGTTTGTTATCTGTCTGCTTGTGTTCTTGATTAGTTTGTTATCTGTCTGCTTGTGTTCTTGATTAGTTTGTTATCTGTCTGCTTGTGTTCTTGATTAGTTTGTTTTCATGTTTCTTGTGTTCTCGATTAGATTGTTATCTGTCTTCTTGTGTTCTTGATTAGTTTGTTATCTGTCTGCTTGTGTTCTTGATTAGTTTGTTATCTGTCTTCTTGTGTTCTTGATTAGTTTGTTTTCTGTTTCTTGTGTTCTTGATTAGTTTGTTATCTGTCTTCTTGTGTTCTTGATTAGTTTGTTATCTGTCTGCTTGTGTTCTTGATTAGTTTGTTATCTGTCTTCTTGTGTTCTTGATTAGTTTGTTTTCGTGTTTCTTGTGTTCTTGATTAGTTTGTTATCTGTCTGCTTGTGTTCTTGATTAGTTTGTTATCTGTCTTCTTGTGTTCTTGATTAGTTTGTTATCTGTCTTCTTGTGTTCTTGATTAGTTTGTTTTCGTGTTTCTTGTGTTCTTGATTAGTTTGTTATCTGTCTGCTTGTGTTCTTGATTAGTTTGTTATATTAATTATTCTGATCTTTTCCGTCTTATTTTGATATGGTCTGTGTTAAGTGTTTAATTCATGCTTGGATTCTGTCTGTCTACTAGGTGTCAATTTATGATCCTTGCAGGATTTGTTATTTATTTGATCATGATGTTAGTCTGTTCTGTTTCTGTTACCTTAGTCTGTTCTGTCTTGTTGAGTTGACAGTGATTTTCAGTTGTTTAGTTTGCTTTGTCTGTTCTGTGTTTTGGGTTCCAGTTGGATTCAGGGGTCTGTACCACAAAGCGAGTTTTGCGTTATCTGGCTTAACTAACCCTAACAATCACGATCAGGATAAGCAGTCCCACGAAGCTGGTTATCAACTGGATAAGCCAATCCAGCCATGAGCGCATTCACATAAAATAGGCGGTCTTAGCAGCAGATGACCAATTGCAGACATGAACAAGTGTTTGAACAAATGAAGATAGATATTATCATGGATCACAGGAAAATTATCCGATTATCACGGGAAAACGGAAATAAAAATATTTGAATAGATGGCCAGGGCTTCCGTAGGCTACTTTACAACCTGTTGTAATGTGACAAATAAATCTACCTTGTAGCCTACTTGTAATGCAGTGTTTTTACAGTGTGGTATATGTACTTTTACTTAAGTAAAGGATCTGAATACTTCGTCTCACAGTACTCACAGCAAGTGTCATAATGTGATTCACAGCGGCAATATTTTAACTGAACATGCCACATGTCGCCTGTAGTTGTCCTCCTAGCCTGCTGAGGGTGGTAGAGAGTAAAATGCGCTAAAGCAGCAGCGAATGTTACAGTTTGTGTTTCCTGTGTTTCGTATGAGCGGTGTGAGTGGAAAGCAGGTGAGTTTATATACAGCTTTAAATTCACCTCACCTGTCTGCGGATTTACCGAACCGCTGGCATAGGTGATAAATACCTATGGATTGTGTTCATATAAGAGACTATTGTGTTAGACCACTTTTAAAGTAGCATTTAGCTAGATGTCTAAGTTAGCTTGAAAGCTAAGTGCTAGGCTAACGTTATGAATGAGCGTTAAGCTAACACATGCTAATATTAGCTTAAACTGGGCATCTAACCTACTGTAAACTTTAAATAAACACTTAGGATGGGAAATATGATCATACAGTTTTGCGCGTTAGCTCCTCCAGCCGGCTGAGTTTTAATCAGACTTTCCGGACGTGTTTCATGTCTCATTTGTGTTGATCATGACAGTTAACATGCTCTCCTGTTGATTCTTCAGACTCCACCATGGATATCAGACCAAATCACACCATCTACATCAACAATGTGAACGATAAAGTCAAGAAAGAAGGTAAGTTTTATTTATGTATTTATCTGATGATGATTAATCTCATTTGTAAGAGAGACTTGGCCAAGAAGCATCATAAGAGTTCAAGTTAGAAACATATAAAAGACAGCATAAATACATACATAATGAGTCCCAGTATGTTTAAGAATAGATTAAAACATTGTATTGATTACTTTTGAGGCTCTTCATGGCCTCTATCTTTGACCTTTTAGTCGGCACGTACTTTGAGAAATCAGGTCGGCAGAGTCAGTTTTATTTAGCTGCCTTTGTGAAGCACTTTGTAATATTGATTTTGAAAAGTGCCCTAAAAATAAAGATTATTTTTATTATCTTGCAGAGCTGAAGCGGGCGTTGTACGCGCTCTTCTCTCAGTTCGGTCAGGTAGTTGACATCGTGGCCATGAAGACCATGAAGATGAGGGGACAGGCCTTCGTCGTCTTCAAAGAGCTCACCGCCGCCACCAACGCTCTGAGGCAACTACAGGGCTTCCCGTTCTACAACAAGCCCATGGTAGGACGAGACACTGTGTTCACCCTGTTTTCACACTGATCAGCTGGACAGTCTGATGGGGACTTCTGTTTTTCTTTTAGTGGTATGCTGGTTGAATGTAGTTGTGTTGACATGTTTGACTTAACAACACAGTTCTGTAATGTTTCTCATTCTCACCTTTTATGAAACCTCACAGTAAAGTTAATTGCAGGTTTTCTTCATGCGGCTACAGAAATGTAAGATGTCAGTAACCAGAACAGGGCTGGGCTTTAACTGACTGACTTGTGTCCTGTTGGTTTCCAGAGGATACAGTACGCAAAGACTGACTCCGAGGTCATTGCCAAGGTGAAAGGCACGTACGGCGACAAGGACAAAAAGAAGGATAAGAAGAAGAAGGCTCCGGAGTCAGCGTCCAGCCTAACAAAGAAGCCAGCAGTGGTGAGTGAAGCTGCTGTCAGCAACCTGAAGTTTAGGTTTACAGGAGTTTAACATCAGAGACATAACATCTGATCTCTATCTTTTAATTCATCATCATTCAAAAGTATTTTAGTCTAGTTTTAGTCATTGTCCATCATTTTAGACTTTTCTAACTCACTTAGTATAATTTTGATTCGCATTTTGGTCAATCTGCTCGAACCAAAAATAGAGAGATGATTTGAATGTTAGCTTTGTTCTCGTTTTTATTACAAAGGAGACATTAACGTACCTCGCCTTGATATGCCGCTTCAAGTTCGTAGTGTTTTTTCCAAAAATCTTACAACCACATCAGTGGGTGAACTCTACATAGCTTTCAGGGGAGCTCAGTTTTTTGTGATTGTGATTCTTACTGCTGAATCATTAATAGCTGCAAGCATGTAGGCCTGGGGCCAACTGTGGAAGTATCAGGCATGTTTGTCTTACTATAGTTATAATAATAAATATTAAATTTATCCATTTTCCTACAATTACACTTCACACAGCAGCTGTGGCTGTACACAGCGCGTTGGTCGTACTAGCGACACAACCCATACCGAACAGGGAGTGGGGCGGAGCAGGGACAGGAGATCGTTCCGTCTGGCTAGATGAAATCTGACGCTCCGCATGATCCATGACATGTAGAGATTAATGGCAATAAAGCAGCTGTCAAAATCATGTTTTTAGGGCAGCTCTTTCTCCCTAGCATGTTGTGTTCATCACCAGAGTTCACATCCTTCACCGTAACGTTTTCCTTGCGCACCAGCCGTCGCCCCGGTCGGCACAGGAAGAAGGAAACACGCTGAAAACACCGTTCAAGTGAAAATTTAGAGGGACAAAATAGGGCCTGAAATATTTTGTCTCATTATACTGACAAAAAGAGAGAGATTTTATTAACATTTTTATTTTATGAATTACATTTTAGTCTGGTCACTTTTCGTCAACAATATTGCATGTTAATATAGTCACAGTCGGCGTCTAAGGACATCATCGCTGTCTGGTTTTCGTCAGGGGAAAAAAGGTAGTTGACGAATATATTTCGTTTAGTTTCGTCTGACAAATGTGAACTACAGCACACCAACACTGTCTAACAGCTAGCTTTCCCTCCTTGATACTGGTGAAGTTTGAATCGTTGAACTTTACACAATACTGTCACTTAACAGTGAGACTGATGGCTGTAATAATAAATAATAAATAATAAATCTAGGAGGGAAAAACAAGGAGCAGGCTGGAAGAAATATTTTCAAAAAACCTGTTTATCTATCATCTTTCTTGGCATTTATTATCTGTGTGTGAATGTGAATATCTCTCTGAGCAGCAGAGGGAGGCAGCGTGTCACCTCACTGCAGAATAAATTGGGATATGTTGGATGAAAATATACAAGTCGGTCTCCTTCATCAGCACACGTGCTGGACCTCTAACAGGGTTTCCAACAGGAAATTGGTTGGTGAAGATTTGGAGTAGGCAGAGCAGATGTGCCTCTGTAATAACTTTCTGATGAGAGGAGCTGAGGCTGTCGACACTTATTCATGTTAGAATGTAACTTCACTGCTGCACCTCATGGGAAATGTGGTTCTTAAACCCATTTAACCATGAATATTTAATCTTATTGTGAAACCCGTGCACTAATGTCAGATTTTAAACAGTTGTTTTTCTACTTTTCATTTTGAAATAGTAATGAAAATGTATTAGCTGTGCCTCAGTTTAACACCAGTGGCCTGTACTACGAAATGGAGGTAACTGGATTATCCAGGTAACTTCAGATGTAACTTCCCGATTAACCCGTACTACAAAAGGTGAATCGGTTTTACCCGAGGTCCTCTGTCATGGCAATTTATGCTGCATCTCTAAACTGCTGCGAGCAGTTATCTTTGTGGTTAACTCGACATTACCCTGTATACATGGACTACACACCACATCTGCACTCAGTGTTAATGAGAACATGAGAAATATTCCACTGGATGAAATATGTTAAGATTTCATCATGACTTGGGCTGCAGCTGAAATGCCGTTATTCTGAACACAACAGCATCTCGTTCATACAAGCAGTCCTGCCTCCTTGCTGTTATAGACAGGAGATCTTAATTATACTGAACAAAATTATAACACTTTGTTTTTGCCCCCATTCATCATGAGCTGAACTCAAAGATCTAAGACTTTCTCTGTGTACACAAAAGGACTATTCTCTCAAATATTGTTCACAAATCTGTCAAAATCTGTGCCTAAGGCCACTTCAAAATGTGCAGTTTCACTGTATTGGGGGGATCCGGGTGGGGTCCGGAAAGCAGTCAGTATCTGGTGTGACCACCATTTGCCTCACGCAGTGCAACGTATCTCCTTCGCATAGAGTTGATCAGGTTGTTGATTGTGGCCTGTGGAGTGTTGGTCCACTCTAAAGAGCTGCATTGGGTTTGGGATCCCGCGGGACCCAACACAAATTGCACGGGAGCGGGCGGTTTTAACTCTGCTGCGGGAGGGAGCGGGCGGTTAAAAAAATACACTGCAGGTCCCGCTTTCCCGTTTTTTTCTGAACGTTGAGCAGACATACAAAACATTTGTATCCTTATTTTACTCTGCATGTCACAATGTTTGGTGTGGGCGTTAATGGTCACAAAATCAGCAGGAGCGGGATCAAGAAAAATGTCCCGCGCAGGTCTCGAGTCCACTCCTCTTCAATGGTTGTGCGAAGTTGCAGTCAGGTCGAGACCCCGATGAGGACCACGAGCATGCAGATGAGCTTCCCTGAGACGGTTCCTGACAGTTTGTGCAGAAATTCTTTGGTTATGCAAACCGACTGTTGCAGCAGCTGTCCGGGTGGCTGGTCTCAGACGATCTTGGAGGTGAAGATGCTGGATGTGGAGGTCCTGGGCTGGTGTGGTTACACGAGGTCTGCGGTTGTGAGGCCGGTTGGATGTACTGCCAAATTCTCTGAAACGCCTTTGGAGACGGCTTATGGTAGAGAAATGAACATTCAGTTCACAGGCAACAGCTCTGATGGACATTCCTGCAGTCACACCACATGCCACACCTGTGAGGTGGATGGATTATATCAGCAAAGGAGAAGTGCTCACTAACAGATTTTGACAGATTTGTGAACAATATTTGAGAGAATAGTCCTTTTGTGTACATAGAGAAAGTCTTAGATCTTTGAGTTCAGCTCATGATGAATGGGGGCAAAAACAAAAGGGTTGCGTTTATGATTTTGAGAAAAATCCAAATCACTCTGGCGTTTCTTCTAGAATAAGTTTCTGAAGTCCTGATTCAAAGATAATGGAGATCTGTTGGCTAAAATCACCAGTATTTCCTTATTGCTAAGTGCTATTGGGAAGTTTTCTGTCACATGCATAATGCACGGCAGAGGGGTGAGTGTGTGTGATATTGCAGCGATTTGGTTCCTTGACGAAACAAGCCTTACCTGAATTTTTCAGCCGCCACAGTGTTAGATTTAGCCGTTAATGTTTTTTAAACTCTTCATATCCTGACACTATCATCGGGCATTCTTCTAGGGAAAATACGGAGCATGTGCCATTATGAAAACTGCACGTTTTAAGCTAACGTGCACAAACTCTAGTTAAGCTGACACCGAATTAACTAACAGACATCTGATTCACCGTCGTATTGCCGTTTTAATGCAAGTGTAAGCAGTCAGTTTGTCCACCCTGACTTTCCTTGATAAGAGAGAAACATGCTTTTATCAGAAGTCGGAACAAAACCACTGGAAAGGTCGATCAGAGCACTGTTATTGTTGAATTGATCAGAATTGTGATACTGACCCCTCCTGTTCTTGGTCAACTTTGTTCTGAACGCAGTCTGTGCTTCTGTAGTCCTGCCTGTTGTTCACCGTCATCCTTTTGTGTTTCTTGCTTGCAGGGATCAGCAGCACCTGTGCACTCCCCTGCAGCGCAGGTAAGACTGTCGACCGGAGCACAAACTGAAGATTTTGGTTTATTTTCTCACATAATTTTGATCCCTTGCATTGATCACAACTAAGGCCATACTTGGGACTTGGAGTCATGTAGAACAATTATGCCACTATGTGCAGTGGTGGACATTAACTAAGTACATTACTTGAGTATTTTCTTCTCCTACTACATCTCAGTGTTGTTGGACTTTTTTACTTCACTACATTTAACTGACAGCTTTAGTAGTTACTCTGCAAATGAAGCTTTTTACACAGAAACACATGAAGAGTTTATAGAATACGTTTTGTTGTAAATTCCACTCCAACAGTTTATACAAGTACAGCTGAAACAATTAGTCGACTGACAGAAGATGACCTGGAAACTCTTTTGATCGTTGATCATGGTCCCTGCTTCACAAATGTGAAAATTTGCTCTTTTTCCTTTTTTAATTAATTGAATGTTTGTTAATAATGTTGAGGTTTGAACTGTTGGTCGGACAAAACAAGGCATTGTGAAGGTGTCACTTTGGGCTCTGGGTTACTGAGAAGGCAAAATCTACAAACCAAACAATCAAGCGATTAATGGAGAAAATAATCAGCAGATGAATTCATAATGAAAATTGTTATTAGTAGCAGTCTGATACAAAATATAGATCAAAATGAGCTAAATCAAAATACTGTACTTTCACTTGTAACAGTGTGTTATTGGTACTTTTACTTAGGTGAAGGATCTGAATACTTCGTCCACCACTGCCTGTTTGTGATCACAAATAGCTTTTGTGAAACGGATCTCGGTGTGTCCTCGTGCAATTTTTGATGAGATAGAGAGATATATATATATATATATATATATATATATATATATACATACATACACAAAACAACAAACAAACATGTAGCTCAGGGTTAAATCAGACAAATGAATAATCTGCCGAGCAGTCACACTGGGTGTGATGTCCACCCGCCTTCAACAGATTATTGATCAGGATCTCTGTTGGCTTCTCAGGTGCCGGACAACCCACCAAACTACATCCTGTTCCTCAATAACCTTCCTGAAGAGACCAATGAGATGATGCTCTCCATGCTGTTTAACCAGTGAGTGCTGTGTTCACTGTCTTGACTGTGTGTGTGTGTGCGCGTGTGTGTGTGTGTGTGTTGACCTCTGTATTTTTGTCCTCTGCAGGTTTCCTGGTTTCAAAGAGGTGCGGCTCGTCCCGGGGAAACACGACATCGCCTTTGTGGAGTTTGAAAGCGACACGCAGGCGGGCGTGGCTAAAGACGCGCTGCAGGGCTTCAGGATCACGGCGACCTGCGCCATGAAGATCACATACGCCAAGAAGTAGTTCCCCAGGTTCAACCAGGGGACTCAAAGAGACTCTTGAGTGGGAGAGGGGACGGTCCCTGGATTTCCGTTGTGTCTCAAGATCATTTAGATTTTTCTAAATCCTTCGGAGCTTAGTTTTGTTTTTTGTTTGTTGTTCATGACAGTTGAATAAAAAATCTCTGGCCTACATTTTTTGTTTTGTAAAATAAAAAGTTTTTACAGAATTGATGTCTTGAGTTTTCCTCGAGGCTCTAAAGGACCAAATGGGATCAGTTTGTACACGGTCACTTCAGCTTTTGATAATAAAATAATAAAATGATAATACTGTAATACAATGTGTGTCTTTGAGGGCTGCCATTAATCTGCATTTTTGTTATTGTCCCAGCAAGGTTATTGTTAACAAAAACGTATGAAATAACGAAGACAAGGTGTGAAAAAACATTAGTTAACTGAAATAAAAAGACAAGGCTTTACAAAAAGACGGTTTTGACTGTTTGCAAAATGAACTAAAATGACGTTAGCCTTTTGTTTATCTTTGTAGATTTATTTCATCGGGCTGACATGAGGCTAGTATTTTTGGTGGAAATGAAATCTATCTTAGTCCCAAAGACTAGCACTAAGCTTTAAAACTAAGCATTTAAAAAACAAAAAACACTAAACTAAAATGAAATCAAAAAGGTAAAAATAACTAATGAAAAAACACAAACTATAATAACCTTTTGCAGGACTTCAAACTGCATTTTAGATTCTTTTCAGTCACATTTTCTCCAGCTGTCTTCGATCATGTGTAATTTCAGCACTCATCATTCATTCATTCTGCTGGCAGCTCTTGTATGTACTGTATAAATATGACCAGATGAGTTATTGATCTGCAGGCAGCTGAACCAGGCCAGCCATTAACACTTCAGCACTTTGTGTGGCATCTGTCAATTACCAGGCAGATGACAGCAGGGGTTTTTGGGACACGGGAGAAAGAGGAGGATACTGGTGGAGAGCCTCACAGTGATGGGAGAAGTGGTTTAATTTAGCATGAAGTGACGATGTCGCCTGGAGGCTGAATGATCTTATCAGACCACAGAAATGAAGCTGGAGATTGAAAACCAAACCTGTAGTGCCAACCTGGTACAACCACAGCAGTCAGATGTTTTTACAGAGACGAGCTGCTGACGTGTAAAGGGAGAATCCTGACAAATTCATTTAAAAGCTGTGAGTTTTAAAGGGATTTATTATTTTGTTATAGCAGTTTTTCAGGATTCTGTTACAAATTAATTAAAGAGTGGGAGGCTGTGCCTACTTCTGGATGATGACTCCCTCAGTCCCCTTCTGTGATGTCCAGGGATGTGACCCTAAATGAAAACGTGTTGATTCGAGCTTCTGTTACAAACATGAAGAGGATCTTCGCAAATCAGCATCAATTGCTAAAGGCAGCAGACATCTATGGAAAAAGCAAAGTATGTAGACCTGGAGTTAAGTTTAGTTTGTCAAATTAGCAGTTAACAAGTCTGCAGGTGCGTGTTCGGGCAACAGATTCTTACATAACACACTCGTATGAAACGAGCATGCAAGTAAAATTTTTTACTTTGGAAACAGCAGTTTGACAAAAAAATCCTTCCTACAATGTTTTGTGGCGAGGACAATTATTTTCCTCCCACTGCCTATCCAGAGGGGTTCCCCAAGGTTCAGTGCTAGGGCCCCTTCTCTTCTCAATTTACACCACCTCACTGGGGCCGATCATTCGCTCGCACAGCTTCTCTTATCACTGCTACGCTGACGACACGCAACTCTATCTATCCTTCCTGCCAGACGACCCAACTTCCTTGCGCGGATCACGGACTGTCTCTGGGACATATCTGCATGGATGAAGGCTTGCCACCTTCAACTAAACCACTCTAAGACTGAACTCTTGGTCATTCCAGCCAAGCAGTCTATCCACCATAACATCAAACTACAAATGGACTCCTCAACCAACACTCCAACCAAGGTGGTGAGAAACTTGGGTGTCATGATTGATGACCAGCTGTCCTTCTCAGACCATGTTGCTGCTGTCTCTCGGTCGTGCCGCTTTGCTTTACACAACATAAGGAAAATCAGGCCCTACCTCACTCAGTACACCACCCAGCTTCTGGTACAGGCCATGGTTACCTCTCGCCTCGACTATTGCAATCCCCGCCTAGCAGGTCTTCCAGCTTGTGCGGTGAAACCCCTACAAATGGTTCAGAACACAGCGGCGCGTCTGGTTTTTGATCAGCCCAAAAGGACTCATGTCACTCCATTACTGTGTGACCTCCACTGGCTCCCGGGGGCCTCCAGAATCAAATTCAAGTCACTAATGCTGCATACAGAGTGACTACTGGGTCTGCACCATCTACCTAAACTCCATAATACAAGTTTACGTTCCTTCTCGCCCGCTACGCTCCTCCAACGAACGCCGCCTGGCTCGGCCATCCCTTCACACAAAGCAATCCCAGTCCCGGCTATTCTCACCTGTGACACCACGATGGTGGAACGAGCTACCACACGCCATCAGAGCAGGGGCGTCCCTCTCTAACTTCAAGAAGCTCCTGAAAACTCTACAGAGAACGTTTCCTCTGGTAACACCTCTAACTCCTAACATGCACTTCCTGTGCTCTTCTTCTTCTAACCCCTTACAATTCTCTGGTATTGATTGCACTATTTTGTTTCTCTTACTTCTTTCCCTAGGTATTTACCCCATTGATGCCGTACGTGCTGTCAGCTCTTACTAGTATGTATTGTCAGTTGTAGATCTCGTGCTGTATTGACGCTTTGTTGATGCTTGTATGCTGTTTTGCCACTTTGGATAAAAGTGTCAAATGAGTAAATCCAACGAAGGTTAAAATCAAGGGCAACTGGACTTGGTTGAAGATACTGGAAGACGTTTCGTCCCTCATCCAAAGGACTTCTTCAGTTCTGACTGACTGGCAGGGAAACTCAGCTATTTAACCTCAGTGGGGTCGTGTGAATGAGTAAATGTAAAAAAACATATTCATCTTATCTCCACTTAGGAGCATTTCCCGGAGCATTCAACTGCTTCTCATGGCCTTCCTAAAATTTTAAATCAATCCAACACTAAAATGTGATCAAAATCTCCGGACTGAGAGTCACCAGTCATGCTGGGCTCTGTGGGGGTGTACTTATAGGATGATTCCTCTATTTTTACACATATGTTGGTTGTATAATGTTTTGAATCTGTGCAGCAGATGTTTCAGCCAGCAGCGTATTCCTTCGGGGAAATTGCACCAGTCAAAATGGCGTCCACAAAAAGTTCTTATTTTTGCCAGCGACAGGCTCCGGTTGCAGTCGAACAGTAACAGAGTGAAATAACCCAGAAGTATTTATGTGGTGGTTGAAATCTCTAAATGCTAAGGAAGAGTGCTTCCTTTCTTATCTCCTTCAACATAAGGTACATTGGACCGTCCTTTACGAAACTAAAGGAGATAAGTGGCAGCAACATTTAAAGCGACCCCATTCACATAAACGATCAACATGACTGACATGTCCTCCATCAGATCATTGTAGTTTCATCACTGCATTTCCACATGTATTGACAGAATTTAGATATAAAAGGCACTTTTATTGCCCTTCTCTTTGTCAGTTTTTTAAAGGGACATAAAGAAGTTTGTCTAACAACACGGAACATCCATCCAACGTCAACCACTTATCCTGCGTACAGGGTCGCAGGGGGCTGGAGCCAATCCCAGCTGACATCGGGTGAAAGGCGGGGTACACCCTGGACAGGTCGCCAGTCCATGGCAGGGCCACACAGAGACAAACAACCACTGACGCTCACACCTAAGGACAATTTAGGATCACCAATTAACCTAGTCCGCATGTCTTTGGATGGTGGGAGGAAGCTGGAGCACCCGGAGAGAACATGCAAACTCCACACAGAAAGGCCGGGGAAACCAGGGTTTGAACCCACACCACTGCACCACCATGCCGCCCCAACACGGAACAATCTATAACTATTTTGCCTAAAGACGTTATTACTGAACTCAAATGTAATGATAAACTTTTGAGTGACGTGACACATCTGATTTCACATACATAAGGCAAGCTCCAGCCTTAATTTTTTTACTGGTTTATTAAATGTGTACACACTGTCACATTAACATAAAAATTAAACAGTTACATTTTAAAGAATATTTTTTGTGACCCCTGATTAAAGTGTATCAACTTCTTTATTTTTAACATTTCCTTTGATTATTATCTATTTTTTCACACATGTTGTAATCATAAATTGTACGAGAATATCCAGTCCATCTCTACCAGCTGAATCTCTGTTCAATATAGAAAGATTTACCACATCAGACCCACGTCAGTGACATCCTCTGTCACATAATTACTTAGCTTAGTGTAAGTGCACTCTGATTGTCTTTGCACCTCGGTTGTCTTTTCCGAAGTACTTATGAATTCCCCTTCACATCTTTCATTGATCTCGTGGCGTTTTCCATCGAGGTCAAGGAAAAGTGTTTAGGAAAAGACACAGACAAAGACAATTTTTTGGATGACTGAAGGTGTGTTCATGTGATTACAGAATAATCAGAATCTTTTTTCCTCCTTAAATCTTTATTGCAAAAAGAAAAATAAAGTGTACATGGGACATAAAGAAGTATGCAGAACGTTGATTCGTGCAAAATGCCGTATTGCAAAAATTTATCTAACAAATCTTTGTAGTAGCGTCCAGTAACAAGGGTGGAAACAAGGGAGAGGAGTCTGTTGTGTACGTAGAGGAGCTGCTAACAAGACATTATTTCCTAATGTTGTCTTTCTAAATGAAAAACAAATGCACTCTGAACAGAAACAGCACTATTATCTGACACAAATTAGCATCTCCTGTCAGTCTCCAGCCACAGATAAAGCAGAAGCCGTCCCTGAGACCTCCATCCTGTCTGATGTGCGTCTATGAAAACAGCAGAGCTCTGATCTGAAGTCAGTCTGGGTTTCCTCAGCTGTTTACCACTCTGCTGTGAATGATGGTAGTCAAGGAGTGTTTTTGTACAGACAAATCCATCACAGCAGGGTACGCTGGGAACAAGTGATGGATGTGTTCTCAAAAGTCTCATTTCAACTTCACTCGAGTGCGAATGTGTGTTTCTAAAGTTCTGCTACAGTTCTCATAATGAAACTGAACAAACATACTGATGATTCTGGTTTCTTATAGTAAATCAGTGTTTACTCACATAGTGTCTAAAGAAGAACAGATTGTGTATCAATTCAACCAAATAATGATGTTCTTCTTCTCTAAGTATTTGGTTTGAATAGCTTTTAGATGCCTCAAGCGATCCAGTCTTTCACAGTAACACAAAAAAGCAACTGTACTACAAAATAAAATCCCCGTTCTAGTTAAAATGTTTGAAGCAATACATTTGCTTCAATACGTTTGCTTGACATTTTGGGAAAGACGCTTCTTTCCCAACCCATTCTCATCCCAAGGCCCCTTGGTATTGTTTTTGTACTCAAGTTAGTAACAATAAATACAAGGTACGAGGTTGTTTATTAGACATTGTACAGCACAAGGCTGCACAACGAAACCAAATTTGTAGTTCCTTCGTGCTACACACACAACATGTAATTAAGTCTAGGCCTATATTAAAATATGGTAACATATTAAACAATACAGTTATTTATATACACATATACACCCCAAAACATTCCACAGTGCTTTTTTTTCTGAGTGAATGTAAACAGCAGCAACCAGATGACAATATGAAAGTTTCATCTTCAAAATAAACAGTCTGACATTTGGGAAACAGAGTCCATCTTGACTGCGTTTGAGCACCAAGTATCATCGAGTCCACCTCCTCTCATCTGGCCGGAGTCATGCACTGACAGCTCTGAACATGGACCACCTGCCGAGTGCTGGATCCGGGATGTTGAGTCAGGTCTCTGTAACGATGTGGGCACAACAGTCTCTGAATTCTGTTGTCTGGTCAATATGTATCCCATTTTGTGACCACCAGATTTTTATGAGCAGAATTTAGTCAAAGTTGGGCCAGCATGGCTCCTGACCTGGCTCTCTTTCTTCTCCTCTGAGGTTAGGTTTAGGAAAAGATCATGGTTCGGGTTAAAAGAACTACTTAATTATGCAAGTTAAAGACGTTACATAATATCACTTAAAACCATCAACGCTGACCTTTTGTTTCACACGGGAAACGAACACTGGTGTGGTGGATAAAAGTTCTGACCCACCCGTCCACCCCAACCACCTCCTTACTCTGACTTTCCTGTTATTTAGCCTTAACGACGCTAAAGGCCGCCATGTGCGTCGGTACCAGATGCCGCAGGACATGACAGGGCATAGGTGTACACCCTGGGAATGAGAACGAGCTGGCTTTTCTGCAGAGCTGGATGAGAAGATTGACACCACTCTCATATTTGTGCATTAAATGTGGATCTGAAACTGGAAAGCTGTTCGCTTTACTTAGCATAAAGGCTGAAAGCAGGGGCGGCTAGCCTGGCTCTGTCCAAAGATTAAAACAACACCTACCAACACCTCTAAAGCTGACTCATTAATGTGTACCATGTTTGTTTGATCCATAGACAAACAAAAATGTAAAAACAATATGTGGTTTTGGACGTATAGTCACTATGGCGTCACTTGGACACATTATAATTTTGATCTGATTACCAAAGTTATGACTTATAATCCTGAGGGAAACAACAAATTTCATGATAATCTAATATTTGTCACGACATTTTCACTCAAATGCACAAATATAAATCATTAGGATTTATACTCAGTGAACTGATGTCTTATTTTCCAGACGAATCCCAATCCATCCAGTGGAGATGTTTCTGTCTGGACCAAAGGCGTGCATTGACAGCAGAGGTTGCCCTGCTGTTAGTGTTGTTAAAACTTCAGTAGCAGCTGGTTTATAACAAAGAAGCTTTTAACATGGAGCTTGATTGATTGATTTTCCAAGTGTCGCTGTCTGTCTCCTGTGGTCTGTATATACAGTATATATTTCCCTCTGAGATGTAGTGGAGTAGAAGAATGAATTAACACAAATTAAAACACTTAAGTAAAATTACGTCAAACATGTACTTAAATAGAGTACTTGAGTAAACATAGCCATCTTAATTAGGCCCTCACTGTCTGTGGTTAAAAAGTTGTTAATAATGTCCATGTAGCCTGCAAGAAGAACAAAAGTGTGCTCGCACTATTTTTAGCTTTCACCATCAATGGTATTTTGAGCAGGTAATTGTTACCCAGCAGTAGTTTATAGATGTCAGGATGTCCACCCGCCTCTGGAGGATCCGTCAAATACAAGTCACCGTCTCAGTGTCAGTGTGCATGTCTGCAGGAGCTTACAACCTGAAACCAAGGGCGTCACTTTGTGTTGCAAAAGCGGTGGGAACACAAGGGCTGTGACGATAGACTTGACTTGACATGACGATGCATAATGTAGGGCTGACCCCGAATAGTGGAAGATTCAATGCTTCGATGGGCGGAGCTTGATTCGACTGTCAATCTCACAGTTGAAACTTCGCAGTGAAACAAGGATCATGCCATTTTGGCGATATGGGGGTGCTCAGCATCTGATTTTACATAGAACTACCAGTTTTCTCCCAATAAGTTAATATACAGCCTATTACAATATACATTTCAACGTTTAATGCTGTAAATAAACATGTAAAAAGAATAAAACTTTCAATAAATGTTTTTAAAGTGTGTGAATAAATCCAAAAATG